>NC_138075.1:35765657-35828157 GCF_964212035.1 Myotis nattereri | reverse complement strand
ACTTATCCCATATGCAAATGTCCATGTCTAATTCATTCCAGTGCAGTGGCTATTTAGAATCATTCAAAACTAGTAGGGCTCTATTCACTTTGCCTTGAGATGAAGGCAATCAACTTATTTATTCAGTACAACTAATTTTTTATCACTTTCTCTGTCTTTCAGTCATTAAAGTATTTTTCATTTAAATTTTATTTTTTAATTGCATTTTACATTCAATATTATTTTGAATTAGTTTCAGGTGTACAGCATAGTGGTTAGACAATCATATACTTTAGAAAGTGTTCCCCCCACGCCGATATTTCCAGTACCCACCTGACACCACACATAGTTATTACAATATTATTGATTATACCAGTGGCCTGGTGCACAAAATTCTTGCACATTAAAAGGGAATTAATTAGAGGAAATATTTTAATATTGCTATTTGCCTTTTCTCTATAATAGAAGTATCAGAGATGAAAGAAAGTGTAAAATGTATATGAAAATTTCCCTCCTGTCAGAGTCTGGGGTGTGCCGCCGGACCCAGAGTTAAGTCCCCGCCCCCCTGTGCATGCCTCGAAATCGCACAAGACCCAGACCCAGCCTGTCCCACCCCCATCAAGCCCTGCTGGGCAGGGGGTGCAGTCTCAGGTCTCCTGTCAAGCCCCACTGGGCGGAGAGTGTGGCCTCAGGTCCCCCGGCCCGATGCCAGAGTTGGGGGTGCGGCCTCAGGTCCCTTGGCCTGCAGGCCCTGGCATGAGGGTGTGAGGGCGTGATGACTATTTGCATATTAGCTCTTTATTATATAGGATTCCCTATGCTGTGCTTTATATCCCGTGACCGTTTTGTAACTTCAAATCTGTGTTTCTTAGTCCCTTCACTGTTTTCACCCAGTCTCCCTCTACCCCTCCCCTCTGTCAATCATTACAGTATTTTTTTAAGTTCATTAAGGTATTTTTTTAAAAATAAAATATTTTGAAATTACCATATAAGACTAACTCTATGTCAAACATACTTGCACAGACATTCCATTTGAAGAAACACATTTTGATTCTGTATGATGATTGGAGTAAGGAGGGTGAATGACTTCTTTGAATATTAACTTGTGGAAGATAATATTTTACTTTTTAAATCATGGGAAACATTTAAGGGTAAATAGAGACTCTTTTTCTTCCCCCCCAACTCCCCTCCATGGAAGCTATGCAGCTCTTTTTATTAGTAATGTAATGTAATTTTAAATTGACTAACCCACTGGCCCACCGGCCACTCTCTGGGAAGGATGTGTAAAATTCTTTCACAAAAGCAGGGAAACTTTGCTCTAAGTGCTACATGTTACCAGTTATGTACACTCCTGAGAAAGAGCCACGGAGAGTAATCCCTCCTGTCTGATCCCAGGAGGCTGGGCATATGCCCAGGTGTGAGACTGGGAGACCGAGAAGCACTTATTTCTTGGAAGTGAGGGGCCGTTTCAGTCGGCTGTGCTGACAACAAAGCTGGAATCAATAGGGCGGTTTTATTAATTTATTGTAGGGTGAGTTGCTTTTGCCTCCGGGCATTCTTGTGTTCAACTGGGGCTCGTGCCAAAAGAGCCAGAACTCCCTTAATCTCTTCTTTCCTCATTAAACTCACAGCTTTGGTTAGTCACAGATCTTGCAGATCTGGGCTGTGCTCTCTGCTCCTCAGTTTCGTCTCAGCACCATATGGCTTTTGACAAAGTCAGGCCACAGCTCCAACCTAAACAGTTTAACGTTATCAAAAGCCCCTCCCACTGAGGAAATCACCCTTGTGTGTTCTTGTAGGTCATACAGCTGGGCGTGGGGCGGGGGTAGGCAGTCAGCGCCCTGAGGGATGGGGAACCTGCGAAAGAGGGAAAGACATTAGGTGGGTGTGGGGGAAGGAAGGATTCAAATGGACAAGATGTGGCTGATTCTGAGCAATGTTTTCCAAATCCAAGGAAAACACTTTGCTCACATTCATTGCTTTCGAAGGGTAGGGAACTTTCACCTGGATTTAAAAGAAATGGGGATCCAAAGTCTGGTTTCAATTAGCATGTTTTAGAATATACAAGGAGTGTTTTCCATTTCGCTTCCATGGCTTACATTTGATGTTTAGAACATAACTGTATTATAGATGTGGGGATGTGAGTGTCAGAATCCTCAGAACTGGGGTGGGGGCGGTGGCTGTTTGCCTGCACCGGGGTTCTGTGTTCCAGACCTCACCCAACTCAATGCTATTTTTGGCTTGCAACCTCCTTCCAGGCAAGCTTGAGGAACATCTAACATTAGGGAAAAGGGAGAAAGGAGCCAAATATCTCCCTACCCCCACATCGTTAACTCTGTAAGACCCAGAGAACCAGCAGCAAGCTTCAAACCTTCCCACTGAGCTCCACAACAAATTGTGAATCCTGGGTTGAGATGAATCTAATGACGGCTAGAAGCCAAGAAGGCCAGATGCGTCTTTTTCTGGTCTTGTCATGAAGAGACAGCTGACAAGTCCATCCAACCAGGGCATGATGTCATGAGTTAGCAGGACGCGTGGCCTGAAGCAAATAGGAAGCTCACAAAAGGCAGGAACAGAGAAACCGGCAGAGAAAAGCAATTTTATTTTTTTTACGTTCACTGATGAATTTGAAGTTGAGAAAAGAAAAGCTGCCCTAAGAATTATTTTCAGGAAAGTTGTGAAAATTAACTCAGCTACTTCCCTGACAAGCTGAGGACCAGGACTGAATTTAATGCTGCTCTTTGAAAAGGTATGGAAACAGGTAAGCAAAGGACTTGGCTTCCCCAAAGTTAGCTGAAGCTCTAGCCTCAAACAATGCACATGTCACTCAGCCCAGGCCCTGCCCTCTCCCTGCATAGAAACCTGCAGTGGCTCACCTTTCTCCTGGACTGAAATGGGCTGACAACATCTGGCTGTAACCCACTTTCCTAATTGGATTTCTCACCTTTAACTCTTTCTTTTCTCTCCAAGGTCTATAGATCTAAGCCACACTGGTTTACTCACCCTTCTCCCAGGGTACTAGGACTTCTTCCAACTTTGGATTCTGCTTACCTTTCCATTTACAGTTAGAATGTCCCGCCTTCTATCTCAAATGTGTGGAAGTTTACCTTTCCATTCGGAACGGCTCATGACTTCCACAAAGCTTTCTCTAGTTGCCCATCTAGTCTGAAGTCTAGCTCAGTGGGTAAGAGAACAGGCTTGGGCCAGCCAGGCCCAGGGTCAAGTCCTTCCTCCCTAACCATGTGACCCTGGCAAGGCACTGAACCTCTCTCTGACCTTCTCATCCTTGAGCTGTTAAAAGGACAATAAATTTAGAACCAACAAATAGAGTTCATAAAACTGGGATAAAGTCAACAGTATCATTTCATGAATTAAAATCCCAGGAATAAAAAGGAACTTCAAATCATCAAAGTAGCTAGACACCTATCTTTTAAGCCTATTCCAGAGAAAAATTATTAGGCCGATTAAAATAATTCCATAGCAATCCCATTTAGTTCTATTTGTTTGGACATTGACTTCACAACAATTGATGGGGTAGCTAATGTATGCCAAGCATAGTACTAGGCACCAGGGACGTAGCAATGGAAAACATATACAGTTTATTCTTTTATGGTGTTTATAGTTCCATGCGGATTCCACACATTGACTAAATGCCAAATATTATGAAAGAGAAGTGCAGGGTGTTTGAGAATAATAGAAGGGAGTGCTGAGTATCTTGGGTTCAGGTTATGGAAATAGCATCCTCCTTGACCTCTAGTTTCTTCTCTCTTTTCTCCTCCTCCTCCTCCTCCTCCATTATTATTATTTAATACTACTATTATTTTAAAGCTACTCTGAAGCCAGAGTGATCCTTTGCAAGATAAATCTACTTAAAAACTTCCCTCCTTCAAATCTTCCTGTGGTTCCCTAATACTTCTGTAAAGCTGACTTTGAACAAGACATAACACAGAAGTTTCCTCAGCTTTTCTCCCCAAGCCATCTCCCTCCCCACCACCCCCACCTGCTCTCAAACCCCCCCCCCCCCCGCTCCCCCCCACTGGCTGGGGAGAATCGCCTGCCCTTGGGGGCCTGGAGGTGTAGCTGTACTGACTCCACTGTAAGTTCTAAATTTCATTGAAAACTCTTGAAAAGTCATGCCTATTTTGCAGCCCACTTCACAACATCTGGGCTTAGTTAAATGGGAGTATTGTGGTGTGAGTGGTCCTACCTGCTGTTGAGTAAACGTGCTTCTCAGGCCGGCAGGGCCCTTGGCATAGCCTCCCAGGGCTCTGGTTGTGAGAGAGGGAGGCTTTACAGGACAGAGTGCACACTGTAAGCATGAAATATGAGCCATTTCCCGGATCTGGCTCTGCCCACGTTCCCTGCCTCTTCTCCCCTTGCCCCCATTACCAACCCAGGTCAGAGCTGCCTGACTTGGCGCATTCTCCCTGCCTCTCTCCCCTCCAGGAACTCAGTGATTGTTCTCTCCCTCCCTTTCTGCTGGACAAGTTCCAGCTTACCCTGAAGACTCCCAGGATAGTTAGGCTTTCTCCAGCATCTTCGGGCAGCGTTGACTGCTCCCTTCTTCAGGATCCCATTGCATCTTCTTCATGTTTACAGCATCACGCGTAGTAGGACTTGTTTATGTATTCTTCTCTGCTCAACCGGAAACCTTTGGGGGCAGGGAGTGTGGCTTCACGTCTCCAGTTTCCAGCCAGTGCCCGAGTGCACAGGAAGAATGATAGTACCTGGCATGCATCGAGGCCTTAGTTTCCAGACATCGTTTTATGCAAGTTTCTAAGTAAATTAAATAAATATACCATTTAATCATCCCAGAAATCTCTGGGATGTAGTATCTCCATTTTAAACACGAGAAACCTGAGGCACAGACAGAAATGTAACTTGTCTGAGGTCACGTAATGAGAGCTGAAGCTGGGGTTTGAACCCAGGCAGTCTGATTTCAGAGGCCACACTCTTAACTATATATATTCATGTACTTTATTGCATAAAATAATTATTTTATGCCTGGCCAGTGTGGCTCAGTGGTTGAGTGTCTGACCCATGAACCAGGAGGTCACAGTTCGATTCCCGGTCAAGGCACATGCCCAGGTGTCAGGCTTGATCCCCAATGTGGGGTGTGCAGGAGGCAGCCGATCAATGATTCTCTCTCATCATTGATGTTTCCATCTCTCTCTCCCTCTCCCTTCCTCTCTGAAATCAATAAAAATATATTTTAAAAAATAATTATTCTATGAATGAATGAGGATGTTACATAATTTGTAATTCACTCTAGAAATATTAGTTAGGTTTTTTAACCCCCGAAATAGAGTTTGAAGTTAATTATTAAAAGAATATATGCTTGCCCGTCCTGGTGTGTTCAGTGCTTAGAGCATTGGCCTGCACACCAAAGGCTCTCAGGTTCTATTTCCAGTCAAGGGCACGTACCTGGGTTGCAGATTCGATTCTGGTCTGGAATCTCTCTCACATAGTGTTTTTTTTTTTCTCTGTCTCTCTCTTTCTGTCTCTCTCTCTTTCTCCCTCCCTCTACTCTCTCTCAAAATCAGTGGAAAAAAATATCCTTGGGTGAGAGTTAATAAAAGGAAAGAAGGAAGAAAGGAAGGAAGGAAGGAAGGAAGGAAGGAAGGGAGGGAGGGAGGGAGGGAGGGAGGAAGGAAGGAAGGGAGGGAGGGAGGAAGGAGATAGGAAGGAAGGAAGGAAGGAAGGGAGGAAGGGAGGAAGGAGATAGGAAGGAAGGAAGGAAGGGAGGGAGGAAGGAGATAGGAAGGAAGGAAGGAAGGAAGGGAGGAGATAGGAAGGAAGGAAGGAAGGGAGGGAGGGAGGAAGGAGATAGGAAGGAAGGAAGGAAGGAAGGAAGGAAGGAAGGAAGGAAGGAAGGGAGGAGATAGGAAGGAAGGAAGGGAGGGAGGAAGGAGATAGGAAGGAAGGAAGGAAGGAAGGAAGGAAGGAAGGGAGGAGATAGGAAGGAAGGAAGGAAGGGAGGGAGGAAGGAGATAGGAAGGAAGGAAGGGAGGAAGGAAGGAAGGAAGGAAGGGAGGAGATAGGAAGGAAGGAAGGAAGGGAGGGAGGAAGGAAGGAAGGAAGGAAGGGAGGGAGGAAGGAGATAGGAAGGAAGGAAGGAAGGGAGGGAGGAAGGAAGGAAGGAAGGAAGGAAGGGAGGAAGGAGATAGGAAGGAAGGAAGGAAGGAAGGAAGGGAGGAGATAGGAAGGAAGGAAGGAAGGGAGGAAGGAAGGAAGGAAGGAAGGAAGGAAGGAAGGAAGGAAGGGAGGAAGGAGATAGGAAGGAAGGGAGGGAGGGAGGAAGGAGATAGGAAGGAAGGAAGGAAGGAAGGAAGGAAGGAAGGAAGGAAGGGAGGGAGGGAGGAAGGAGATAGGAAGGAAGGAAGGAAGGGAGGGAGGAAGGAAGGAAGGAAGGGAGGGAGGGAGGAAGGAGATAGGAAGGAAGGAAGGAAGGAGGGAAGGGAGGAAGGAAGGGAGGGAGGAAGGAAGGAAGGAAGAAGAAAGAAGAAGGTATGCTTGCATGTGGACTCCTCACCAGTTAGCCCTACTTCATACACTCTTGGGGATTCTGCTCCATCCAGTGTAAAGCCAGGGATGTGACAGGAAAAAGGGGCTGGGCTGCTCTGGACCTGCAGGGCTCTGGGGGCACCAGCCTGAGCTACTTTCCCCAGCCTCATAGGACCTCTGGGGCTAAGGGAAGGCATGTTCTCCAAGGAGTCTGAAATAGCCTTTGAAGGAATCTGCTAACCTATGGACCTTCCATGAACCTGGGCTGGCCCTTGCTTTAAACTTGGCTCACAGAATCTTTGAAAACAGAACTCTTCCTTCTACTGTAACTCACTTTGACCCACAAATGTCCACTATCCCAATATGAATGACCACAGACAGGCTGGTTCTGCTTGGAGTCCTTCTCCATTACTGTGCTGGGACTAGGCAGCCCCTGGGGGACTGTGTGATGGGACAGTGTCTGCTGGGTCCAACATCCACCCACTTTGAAAAACAGCAAATGTGACATCAATTTAGCAATTACAAGAGCTTGCTTTGCTATCTGTAACTGTGGCTACTGATGTTAGAGAAAAAAAAAAATGATGTAGGCTACCAAAGAGCATTTATATTTGTCTCGGGGATATATGATTTTGATTTTTTTAAAAGAGGATACTCTGAATCATTGTTCCTGAAAAGGGTAAATAGATTTATGTTCTGGAAAGCATTTTGAAAATATGTATCAATAATGTATTCTCAGATCCCGCAATTCTACTTTTAGAAATTTATCTTAAGTAAATAACAAGTATGTGAACGTTTATATTCAAGGATGGTCAATAAACCATTACTTATACAAGCAACTCAAGGTTCAACAACAGAGAATTTGGTTAATTAATTATGATTTAATCGTATAAGATGGACTATGCAACTACTAACGAAACTGCAAAGGTATTCACAATATATTAGATTTACAAAAACAGTTGGTGTAGTATAATCTATTTTTCTTGAAAAAATGTAAGAATTCTGGGCAAGCATACACAAATGGAATTATAAATGTTTTAAATATTCTTTCAGTTTACCTGTATATTCCAATTTCCTACAATAGCCAAGTACAATTTTTTGTTATAATATCTTAAATTTCAAAATGAAACTAACAAACATAGTGTAGACACCAGCAGGCTCTGCCCTGTCCTCTTGGCAGTCAGTGGCCTCCACATTGCTTGCTCGGCTGTTGCTGGCACGTGGAGTGTCTGCCATTAGCAGGGAGAGAATAGCGGCCGTGGCTGGAAGGCCCTCATGGGGCCCTGAACAGGCACTTGTTCTGCTCTCTAGGATGTGAAATGAGCCGTTGCAAGCCTGCAGAAATTCCTCAAAGACTTACTTACAGAGGCTTGGAACCTTGCCACATACATCTGCATCAGGCAGTTTTTCTTTTTGAATATTTATGATTTTATTTAATCTTGAAAAACAAATCATTACTTTTCTAAAATTGCCCAGCATGGGCCCATATTGCTTAAAAGAAGCCATGTTCAACCTTTTCATCTTATGGCATACATAAACTAATTACTATAATTTTGTGATACACCAAAAAATATATTTTCTTTTTGGTTGATCTGACACCTGCCCCCCGCAAAAAAAAAATAAAAATAAAAAATAAAAAAAAAATTGATTCATTCATACTGGACAGCTATTATTTGATTGTTTTCATTTCTTAAATTTGACAATCTAAGGGAAAAGAGGTCAGTGCCCCTTACTAACCAGTCAGGTACTGCATGTTTTTAAAATTTTTGTGTTGAAAACGGCTGGTTTAAAGAATCAGACAACATGCATATTGGTTCTTCACTATCATCAATTACAAAAGGAATTCTAAACCTATATGTGGTAAATGTTTCCCTCCACATCCCTGGTGGTTCAGGGTTCAGGATCTGGAAGAGGAGCCGCACACAAGTGAAAGAGAAGAGACAAGAGATAATTTGGAAATATTGGGGGGCCAGGCGGGTAAGTCCAACTCAAGAGGAAGGACTTCCACTGGTGCTCAGGCCGTGCCAACCTTGTATTGGTTTGGGATACACCCATAGCCCTTAGGCAGGCAATTTCCAGTAACAGGCAGACTAGCCCAGCAGCAAAGATTTACATAATAATAAATGGGGAAGTTGCTTCAGCTACCATTGTCTGGACTAACAATGGGTGCACAGCCCTGACCTTCGCAAGGGCTTCAAGGATCACCAGCCTTCCGGGCTCCTTGTCCACACCTCTCTGCTAGTGAAGACAATAGGAGGTCTCCCACATCTCCCCCCTCTTTTTCCCTTAAAAAATCTTGTGTCTGCAGACCAGAAATAAACATATAAGAACAAAAAATGTTTGAGTCCCAATTTCAATGTCCAACAGTTCTGAGTCCAAGTTTCAATGTCCGACAGTTCCTTATGTGTCAGCAATGATATTTCAGTTCTGGATGGTGGACAAATGGTGGCCATGCAGGCCCGACCCTCTCTGGTTGGATCCTGGGCAACCTGCAGCGACGCACAGCTGCTGACTGCTAGCATGGCAAGGCGTCTTCACCATCTCCATCTCTGGACTGTTTCTCCTCTTGTCTTCATGGCCTGAGTATTCAAGGATCACCAGCCTTCCGGGTTCCTTGTCCACACCTCTCTGCTAGTGAAGACAATAGGCGGTCTCCCACACTATATTGTAAATCCATAGAGTAAAATACTGTGATGAGTATGTGGCAGGTCAGGAAAAGGTTTCTTTCCAATCAGCAAAGTTTTCCCAAGCACTGATCTTGTGCTGGGTCTTATAGAGTAAATAGATTATGACTGTGACCTTAATCCAGAGAGGAGGAAAGGTGAATTTACTACTGTGCTTAAGGCAGGGGTGGGGAACCTTTTTTCTGCCAAGGGCCATTTGGATATTTATAACATCATTTGAGGGCCATACAAAATCATCGGCTTGAAAATAAGCCTGCTATATTCAGTCAACATTTAATTAACTCACCCCTAATGCCTTAGTGGGGCCAAACCAAATGATTTCACGGGCCTTATATAGCTCGAGAGCCAAAGTTCCCTACCCCTGGTAAGGGCTTCTGAAAAATAACAAATGCATTGGGATTAGGTAAAGGTGACATTAGGCCTGGCTGACATGGTCCAGTGGTTGAGTGTCAATCTATGAACCAGGAGGTCATGGTTCTTCAATTCCCATCAGGGCACATGCCTGGGTTGTGGGCTCAATCCCCAGTGGGGGGTGTGCAGGAGGCAGCCGATCAATAATTATCATCATTGATGTTTCTATCTCTCTCTCTTTCCCTCTCCCTTCCTCTCTGAAATCAATAAAATATATTTTTTTAAAGAGTTAAAAAATAAATAAACATTTATTAGGCTTTGGCCATTCTGTCTCTAGGTCATATCATTTCGGAAAGGTCACTGAACTTCTCTAAACCTCAGGACCATGACAATACTGTCATTTACTTAGTTGTGGGGTTCCTGAGAAGACCAAGAAGACTGCTTTAAATAGCATTTGGTATCTGCTTAACAAATGTTAGCTATAATTCACATGATTTTATTATGTTTTTTGTGTGTGGGCCGCAATTTGCCCATGAGAGGTGTGCATCAGTGAAATGACAAATCACATGTGAGAGACCCCCTAGCGGATAGCTTTAAGCACAAAGACACGTATTTCTGCTGCTGTTTGCTCTCTCTTCTGCCACCAAGTTTCCACAGTAGCCCACGAGAGCCCCACTCACAAATGGGCAAAAGCAAGAGCATGGTTTTATTGAAATCCAAGAAAAATTACTTAGATTTACCAAGTCATGTCTGAGGAGGGTGCGAATGGACATGACCCGCTGGAGTGGAACATAGAGAGCAACTCCTGAGCACTCGAGGACCATATACTTTTGAAAATGTGCTTCCTTTTCATTCTTCTTCCTAAGCCTACCACAGCACGAGTCATGAATGGAAATTGCTGAGGAATGAGAATATTCCCTGAAGAACATTTGGTTTCCAGCTCACTTGAAACTTTTAAGAGCTATGCATGTATTATTTAAGAAGGATGGTGCGTGGGGGCCTTTGTATTGATAACAGGTGTAATGAAGAACGAGGTAACATGGAGGTGCTCCAAAATCATCTAAGGTGATCACCCCAAATGAGCCTATTCCTTTGAGTTTCGTGCCGGAAATAGAATGAAACGGTTTTTGGCTGCACTCTCTTGTTTCCACGTGAGAAGCATTTGTGTGTTCATACAAATGGAGAAATACAGGTGACCCTTAAACAAGCCAGCCACTGTAAAGGGCATAGGTACCCTCACGTGTAAGGTAACGGGAGCCGAGGCTTGTTGAGAGTCCAGGTGGGTTTGAAAGAAAGGGAGAGGCTACGAAAATAGCCCCGTGGCCAGCATTTTAGCCTCAGCCTGAAGACTGACTGCCATGGTGTGAGAGGACATCTGTGGTCCCACTCTCCTCATAAACCCAAATGCAGAATGTCTCTGCCCAGAGCATTCTGTGCCTCATCGGGACATATCTGCCTCACTGGCATACTTCATGTAGCAATGCCCAGAAGAAAGAAGAGGAAAACGTTGTCCCTAAGACATATCATAGTTCATGAAGTTGAACATTACCTACTTCATACATTTTAAATGGCATTTGGTATCTGCTCAACAAATGTTAGCTATAATTAACATTATATTATTACTAGTGGCCCGGTGCATGAAATTTGTGCACATTAAAAGGGGATTAATTAGAGGAAATATTTTAATATTGCTATTTGCCCTTTATAATAGAAGTGTCAGAGATGAAAGAAAATTAGTAAAATGTATATAAAAATCTCCCTCCTGCCAGAGTCAAGTCCCCGCCCACCTGTGCGCATGCCTCAAAATCGCGCCAGACCGAGACCCAGCTGGTCCCACCCCATTGGGCGAGACCCAGACCCGGCTGACCTCACCCCTGTTAAGCCCCACCAGGCGGTGGGCGCAGCCTCAGGTCCCCAGGCAAGCCCCGCCGGGCAGGGGGCACAGACTCTGGTCCCCTGGCCCGGACTGGTGCCACACAGCCTCAGGTCCCTGCTGATCAGTTGTTACGGCGTCACGGTGTCGCCGCATGATGACCATTTGCATATTAGCCTTTTATTATGATGATGTTTTTGTGTGGGGGCCACAATTTGCCCATGAGAGGAAATTTTAGCCAAAGAACCAAGTTAGGGAAGCTTAGTCAAGCAGTATTTCACCACAGTGCAAAGTGCTGGCTTTGTGTACGGAATCTCCCTTACAGATCTGATTGGCTGTCACTTAAAAGGGATACTGTGAATGATAGTCCCTCAGCCTGACCAGCCTCCTTGTCATCTCAGCAATTGGATATGGGATGAATGCAGGGACCAGTTGCCACAGCAACAGCACCTTCCAGCAAAGGTGATGAGAGAAATCATTTCTCTCTGAATACTAATAGGTTGTCGCTTTCATCTTAAACTGGCTGTTTCCCACTGTTTCCCTGATTGCCCTGAAGCCAGAGAGATTATTTACAGATTAAGGGCTGCTACTTGATCAGATCATCTATGTCCTAATTTATGCTGTATCTTTCAGGAGGAGAAAATAATAATTTGAAGCAAATGCTAAGGCAGGGGTCCTCAAACTTTTTAAACAGGGGGCCAGTTCACTGTCCCTCAGACGGTTGGAGGGCCGGACTATAGTTAAAAAACAAACTATGAACAAATTCCTATGCACACTGCACATATCTTATTTTGAAGTAAAAAAACAAAACGGGAACAAATACAATATTTGTATGTGCATGTGGCCCACGGGCCGTAGTTTGAGGACCCCTGTGCTAAGGGTTATGTTTTCAGAAATTTAAGGTTTAACTTTTACTCCAGAGAAGCATGACTTTTCTGTAGTGCTTAGAAAGTCATTGAAAACAATCCAGCCCTACCCAGTTTGGCTCAGTGGTTAGCGTGTTGGCCCTCAGACTGAAGGGTTGCGGGTCTGATTCCAGTCAAGGACATGTACTTCCATTGCAGGCTCGATCTCCATCCCCAGTAGGGTGCTTGCGGGAGGTGACCAACCAATGTGTCTCTCTCACATCAATGTTTCTCTCTCTCTGTCTCTATCCCTCCCTTCCACTCGCTTTAAAAATCAAAGGAAAAAAAAATTCTTGGGTGAGGATTACCAAAAAAAAAAAGAAAGAAAGAAAGAAAGCGACCCAGCCATTGCCTGTAGATGTCCTGCCCTGCAGAGGCTGACCCTGTCAGAATGGGTCCTCTTACTAAAATGTAGTGTGAGGTTGTGAAGATCATCCAAAGACAAAATCTACACATGAGGCTGTGATTTTTGAATCCTGGAAGTCACTTAGAACAGGAGTTTAGTTTATCTTATCATTTGCTCCAAAATACAAGGTTAAAGACCTCATCCTCTCACAGAAGTAAAGGATTATGCAAGTTTCTCCCACTTCATGAGTTTTTGGGTAAATAGTTATTGTGTGCTGCGGATAAGGAGTTAATTGCAGCCTGGATCGCTCTTTCATTCCTTAGAGAAGAAATCATTGTTGGAGAGGCATGAGATCAATTATACACAATGTCCAATTTTTTTTTGATTAATGAAGGTTGAGCTGTCACAAAGTCTCAATTTCCATGTAGGAAAAATCAGGAAAACAACAGTTGTATATTAAAGGGTGTTGACGAATTTAGATGAGATAATATATGGGAAGTGCTTAGCCCAGTACATATCATGTGATGCCTGTAAAAAAGAAAATTATGCATTATCATTATACTTTCTTGACATGAGATATCTCCGATGGCCGTAGGCTTTGAATAAAGAGACTAAGTGCAGAATTATGAAGAGGTGTTTAGCAGTGTCTATCCCAAATATCAAGTTCTGCCTGACCAGCCCCTTTATTCTGTCCTGTGAATGGCTTACAAACAGTATGACAGCTTAGATCAGTGGTTCTCAACCTTCCTAATGCCGCGACCCTTTAATATAGTTCCTCATGTTGTGGAGACCCCCAACCATAAAATTATTTTCGTTGCTACTTCATAACTGTAATTTTGCTACTGTGATGAATCATAATGTAAATATCTGATATGCAGGATGTATTTTCATTGTTACAAATTGAACATAATTAAAGCATAGTGATTAATCACAAAAACAATATGTAATTATATATGTGTTTTCCGATGGTCTTAGGCGACCCCTGTGAAAGGGTCGTTCGACCCCCAAAGGGGTCGCGACCCACAGGTTGAGAACCGCTGGCTTAGATGAATGGAAATGTGATTTTAAAAGTAAATTTCTCCTTGAATATTAAGCATCCACTAAAAATAATGTTGGGGAATTATTAATCATGTGGGAAAATGTCTATGATACACTGTTAAGGTAAACACCCGAGTTAATGACAGCAAATACAGTATGATCCCATGTTAGGATGGTGGAGAAGAAAAGAATATATGGGAAATACACACACACACATAAATACACACAAACACACATATGCACACATACACACTCTGTAAAAGAATATTCTCAGAATTGTTAATAGTAGATATCACTGGATCTTGGGATCATGAGTGATTTTTAAATTTTTATTGTACTTTCTACAATGAACATGTACTATTTTTGTAGTTTTTAAAAAATAACAACAGTCGCTTTAAAAGTGAAACTGGAATTGACCCTAGAAGGCGAGTTAACTGGAATCGGCTTGTCTTTCCTGTTCTTAAGTCACCCCAGTGGCCTGGGGCGGAGGCAGAAGCCCCCATGGGTCTTGCACACTAGTGTGGTGCCTCATTAGAGTTGCCTCTTGCTTCCCGGAACGCTGAGCTCCGCTGCTCCTGATCTTGGGCTCAGGGCCCAGGGAGGCCGAGTGGCAGGTGTTGCCTTGTCATCCTGAGGTCTTGCTTGAATGTGTCCTCTTCGGATAGGGTCCCACTTGTGCTGATGGCTCTATGGTAGCCGTTGGGTCATGGCCCCTGCCGACTACTCACCACGGCTTTGATTGACCACTTCTGAGCCCAGGGACTCTCTTGTCCCTGCGTCTGCAGCCCGGGAGAACAGAGCTGCTCAGGCCGCTGGAGAGGGGTCTCCTGCCCTCTCATTCCTGGGTCTGAGTGGCTTTCAGTAGAGCCTGGAAGAGCTCCCTTAAGGAGAAGTAAGGCCCCGAGACTCAGGGGCACACATAACAGGAGCTTACCTTTCCAAAGTGGCACTTTGGGCTCCCTGTGTTGAAATGCAATTACTTTCCGACGGTGACAAGCATCTCACTCACCAGGGAGTGCTGTGAAACTGCAGCCCGCGGCGGAGGGGATGTCTGTGTGCCTCTGCGAAGGTGAGCTATCCTGGAGTCAGTTATGAACTCAGAAGTCTGCTAATGAGGCTGAGCCACTGGTACATTGTGTTAGAGCAAAGAACCTGACCCACTGCCTCCAGTTCACAAGTCTTGCCCCACGACTGCCAATTACTGCAGTTTTCATAATCTCTCCTATTGGGAAAACACCACCTCAGCCATGGCCTTTAATATGTAGACCCCAGTGGGATATTGCTGTTGAACCATTTTAATATTTAAGAAAGAAATCTATTCGAGTAGAAAATTATGTTTCAGCAGTCGACATTTCAGAGGGCCAGCTTTGAAACAGTTGGTTTTTCTTCTAAAGTTAGAAAATGCATCATCCCACAGTCTTGGGCGTGCTTGATGTGAGAGACAGTAGCAAATGAGTGAAGAGGAGCTCTTGCCCAAGAGAGCTGCCACTGATGCTTCGGTGCATGGCTGCTTTCCTGCGGCTTAGGCAGCGCTTTGAGATGATAAAAGGGGAACATCGTCAGGATCACTGGAAACTGTAGCCCTGGGAAGTGGCAGGAGTGACCCTGGGCTTTAAGGACGGCTTAAGCATGCGCCAGGAAGCGTGTGTTGCTAGGAGTCCTGGCGGTGAGATGAAGTCAGGGATTCATTTAGTAAAGAGCTTGCTGGAGGCATGGAAAGGAGGGAGTGGAGGTGAGAGATGACAAGGAGTTAATGGGGTGTACTCCACATGCTCTAGCAGCAAACTGGCTGTGGGGTTGGATCATTAAGAAGTTTGTGACTGTGTGAAAGGTATTAATCACAGAAAAGGGAAGCCTGGAGGCAAACCTGGTTGGATTGAGAGGTAAGGAGTGGATGGTTTCGCCTCAGCCCGCTAACTTGTGATCATAGCGAGATAACCAGCAGAAAGGTCTCCAGAAGTCAAATTGAAAAAGTCTGGGATGCGTCAGAGACACTGCCTACATAGAAGTATTTGGGCATCGTCCACACGGCAGTTGAACAATTAGAGGATGGGAAAATGTCATGCGAAAGAGTTTTGAAAATTGAAAAAGGACTGAAGTAAATACTTTTGAAGTAGAGATGGGAGAGCCAGAAAATGACCTCTGATTTTGGCTACTAATGTAATTATTTAGCTAGTAATTTAGGTTTAGAACCTTAAATCAGTTTTTACTCTTTGGTCAGCAAGTCCCATTGATTATAATGTTAGATGGCTCTTGTGTTATTTGTTTCCTCTCCATTATCGGGGCAATCGCCTCAGTTATCATTTAGGGAGGCTGGTTTTTAAGTCCTAGAACATTGCACCAGCTGGGATGTATTTCTGCATTCTTTAAAATATATATATATATATATTTAAATTGAATTCAGAGAGGAAGGGAGAGGGAGAGAGATAGAAACATCAATAATGAGAGAGAATTACTGACCAGCTGCCTCCTGCATGCCGCCGACTGGGAATTGAGCCCACAACCCAGGAATGTGCCCTGATGGGAATTGAAGAACCATGACCTCCTGGTTCATAGATTGACACTTAACCACTGAGCCATGCTGGCCGGGCTGCATTTTTTTAAATTTCATGTTCCACACCATTTCCAGAATTGTCCATCTAAATCATAGCTCTTAGAGTGTTAACACCTTTCAGTAATTCTTCTTGGCCTATAAGGTAGAATCCAAATTATTGACATACCCCTGAAGAGCCTACACAATGTGGTCCCAGTTCACCATCCCAATGGTATTTCTTACCACTCTACCGCTAGTTTGCTACAGCCACACTGAGCAACTTACCATAGCCACACAGACTCCACTTTTGTGCCTTTCACAGAGGTAATATTTCCTCTTCTGTGTTTCCTTTTCATTCATTCCACTTGGGAATGATGAGTCAAATCTATAACAGCCCTCCCCCTCCCCCACCACCAGACTGTGAAAAACTTGAGGAAAGGAACCATGTCTTTGGTGTCCTCAGAGCTTGGCAAACTACCTGATTCATACTTGGGATTCAAGAAATGTTTTGTATATTGAAAGAGAATGAGCTATGGGAGATGTTGAAGGGGAACCAGGTTAGTTTCAGTGTAGCCAAGGAATAGGGATTTACAATGAGGGTCTGGGTCACAGGAATCAATGAATTCTACGGAAGGAAGTTTCTTGAGTGATGGTGGCTTCTACTTTCTTGCCACCCACTCATCTCTTTACCTCCCGTAGGCCTAGGTTTTGTTTCCACATCTTTACCGTAGCTGCTCTCTGGAAGGTCTCTGTTGGAATGCTAAACCACCAGATTCAATGGATTCCCCTTCTCCCTTCTCCTGTCTTCAGGAAAGTGCATGCGTCTGGCCATGGCTAAGGCTGAGCAAAATGAAGTGCTAACAAATGTCCCTGGAACTGTGGAGGTTATTTTTTCAAGTTGATTTTTCTCTGTCTTTTCTTTTTTCTTTCCTTTCCTTTCCTTTCCTTTCCTTTCCTTTCCTTTCCTTTCCTTTCCTTTCCTTTCCTTTCCTTTCCCCTTTCCTTTTCCTTTCCTTTCCCCTTTCCTTTCCTTTCCTTTCCTTTCCTTTCCTTTCCTTTCCTTTCCTTTCCTTTCCTTTCCTTTCCTTTCCTTTCCTTTCCTTTCCTTTCCTTTCCTTTCCTTTCCTTTCCTTTCCTTTCCTTTCCTTTCCTTTCCTTTCCTTTCCTTTCCTTTCCTTTCCTTTCCTTTCCTTTCCTTTCCTTTCCTTTCCTTTCCTTTCTTTCCTTTCTTCTTCTTGAGGGGATTATTTAATGGCTGGAGAGTATAGCAGCCATTGTTGTCCTGGATGCTGATGATGGTCGCAGACACTGAGGTTGGGGAGGTACATAAAGTCATTGAGGAAGTGAGAAAGGCACCAGATGTAAGCGTGTGAGGGCAATGAGCATTGATGAAGAAGGTGGTAAAGGTGAGGAGGGGCGGCTGTTCAGTGATGACCAGACAGTCACTTGAGGAACTCTTCGGAGCATGAAGTGTGCTCCCTTGGGAAGTGGCTTGACTGAAGGGAGTCAGGTTCCCACCATGATGAGAAGTGGAGGGGAACATGGGTTATGATCAGGGTATAGCAGGCCTTTCCCAGAGTAGCAGGAAAAGGGCAGGGACGAAAAGGTCTTGGCATGGAGGCTGGATGGAGATGAGGCTGTGGGAGGACAAATCAAGGGGTCGGTTTTGCTCTTAAACAGGAGGGAGAGTTCAGTGGATTTAGAATTTTATGGGCCTGTTTTTGTTTTTGTTTTTTAAAAAGGTGATTGTGTAGCTTCTTTTGACTCTTATTTCATAATAAGTTATATATTTGAGCATAATCTCAGCACATAGGACAGTTATTTAAATTATACACATTTTTCACATAAAATTGTATTTTGATATATAATCTATCTATCTATCTATCTATCTATCTATCTATCTATCTATCTATCTATCTATCTATAAAGAGCCAGGGTCTGTAACATCCAAAACAACTTAAGGGACCACTGAACACCAGGCTGTGCGCGCAGCAGTCTCGGGTGGGTGGGGACTGACAAGTGGGCTGAACTGCTGACCTCTCGGAGAGAGAGAGAGGCATGGCTGATCAGCAGCTGCCGTGGTTCCATCCAATTATTAGTGTCCACATCTTGCCACAAGACATGTGGTTTCTGAGGTGCAGTTATTGAAGATTGAAAATGATCATTCAGATAAAAAAATTAGGGGTAAAGAGTGCTTTGGATAGTATTATAGCTGTGTCCTTGAGTCCCATATTCCCCTTTTTTTGTTTTACTAGCATACCCTTCGAGGTCGCATGGGCATATTTAACTGTGGCCTGCCTTTGTGGATTGTAAGGGATTCCCATGGAATGCTGGATGGACCAAGTTCTGAAAAAGGTGGTGAAGCCAAGGCTGCTATAAGCAGGCCCGTTATCAGTTTATATTGGTTAATATAGCTGCAATTGGAAACAGGTCTTATTGAATTCATGCAAAGAAACGTATTGCCACTTATTAAGAATTGCCAAGTACTGGAGGGACAGGTAGGGAGAGAAATATATAATTTACCAAATTGCTTTAAAAATGCTTCCTTATAACTGAAAAACAAAAAGTTTAAGAATAAGCAATACTTGCAAATGACACACAATCTGGTCCTTTCTGCAAAACACAATATTCCACAATTACAATTAGAGCTATAAATGAGAGCATAATATAGTTATTATTGTTTGACAAAGCTTCCCATGTACCTTAAGCAGAAATTTTTCCTTCATGAGAGAGAAAATAAATACTTGAGGCACTCTAGAGGCTATTGGAGTGATCTAAAGCCAATTCTAGGTCAAGGGAAAGTTTCTTAAAATTCAAACCCTGGGTCCTAACTGGCTTGGCTCAGTGGATAGAGTGTCGGCCTGTGGACTTAAGGGTCCCAGGTTCGATTCCAGTCAAGGGCATATACCTTGGTTGCGGGCACATCCCCAGTAGGGAGTGTGCAGGAGGTAGCTGAATTGATGTTTCTCTCTCATCAATGTTTCTAACTCTCTATCCCTCTCCCTTCCTCTCTGTAAAAAATCAATAAAATATATATATATATATATATATATATATATATATATATATATATATATATATATAAAATACAAACCCTGGAACGATTGTCAAACTTATTTTGCCAAAAAACATGTATCAAAATGTATTAGACAAAGACATAGGCTAGCAAACTTCAGTTTCCATGATTAAAAGATGGCTTTTTAAACAAACAAACAAACAAAAAAACAACCTAATTAATATCACATATAGCCATTTTAATAATTTATAGAACTTTTGCTTCCTGGGTAGAAAAACAGGGAAGATATTTTCCCTTTTAACACACTAGAAAAGGACTAACTAAAATAAGGTTTATTCTCTAACTTCATTTGTCCTTGGGTATGGTCAGCAAATGACACTAATTAGATTTCTGCTACTGTCTCCCTGAGTACATTGATATAAGCTATTTACTCTCTGGTTAGGGAGGCAAAATGCAAATCATTTACTCTTAAGTGTCCTCCGTATAGGGAAGATAGGATTTACTAGATGGTTCCAAATTGCTGTTTAACCATCTCAATTTCCCTATTCTACTACTCCTGGCTTACTGGCCTGTGTCATTTATATAACTTCCTTTCAACATTTCTCTTTATAAATATTCTACAACTTTCACAAAGTGTCTACAACTTTCACAGATCTTTGTTCAGAAACCTTACAACTTTCAGAAATAATCAGCTCTAGAAACCACGTTCTTTCTCCTTCAAAATGCATCTCTATGCCTCATGCCTTCCATTACACCAAACCTGTAATTTCTTTCCAATTAGTTAGAATTTTAACCCTTAGAAACTTTAATTTTTAGGTGACATGTAAGTAATTAACATTCCTCAGATTAACAATACATTCACATTTTAAGAGATATCTCAAATAAAATACAAGCCTTATTCATTAATAGATTCAAATCCATCATCTAGATTCTCCATATGAGGCAAATTCAGATTAATATTTTGGTATCCTGTTATTTCAAAATACCTAGATATTTAATAATTTTTACTATTTAATCCAACAAACTCCAAAGTTTTAAGTTACTGAAGACTTTGGAAAATTATGTTTAGGTATATATAATTACCACTGAAAAAGCTTTATCATATACCCTTCATTTTAGTTATATTTATTTTGCAATAACAACTTTGAGATTATACTGGTAAAACCAATTATTATTACTCAAGGCACTTTCCTTGGCAAATTTTGTAACAGGGATAACTCACTGGCTTTAATGTTAAAGGACTATTTTTTTTTTCCTTACAAAAATGGGAGTGCCCTCCTCCACCTCCCCCCCCCCCCCCTCGTCACTGCTATTTCTGCAGCCTGCTGGAGGGCACTTCTACAGGTCTGATCCTTCTAGGAAAAAGACTTGTGGGGGGTGGTTAGAAGATTTTATTTCCCATATTTTTTTCTTTTTGAGTAGACTAACAATATGAAATCTTGCATATAAGAAGAGATATTAAAAACAGAAACAGAGAAACCCCTACAGTGAGTGAATAAGTACTCACAAAAGGGTGGACTGTGACATTAGCTTTAGAATCTCCAAACTAAGTCCCCCAAAGATAAGAAAGCAAGCAAAGAACATCAATAACCAAGTTACATTACAGACAGACAGGAACTCTCACTAGCTAAGAGTTTCCAGTGACTGATGCCTTAAAAGGGTGAGCAGGAAGGGTCCCCAAGATTAAGAATTCTTGGCAGCTGCTGGGAAGTTCCTGCTATCCCTGCCATGTGTTCAGCCTACCACAAGTAGCTGGGGCCTCTAGCAAAGTGAAATATGCCCCATCCTTACACAAATGAAACCAAACAACAAAGACACAAAACAACAATCAACAGAGACACTCTATGATATTTACAGGTGTGCATAACGCACAGACAAGATGTAATAAAGCAGAGTTGTTTTCATGTATCTTTCAGAAGATGCCTTATAGTGCCTGGGACTTACAGCCAGAGTGCAGGCCAGAGGGCTCCCAGGTGGGGTCGTCAGTGAATACCCACAAAAAGCCTGTTGTTCACAGATCTCATCATATTCTCTTCTCCATAGCAAATATTGACTGGCCTCTAAAGTCGTTTTAGCCAAAATCTGCCAGTCCCAAGGCATCATATGGTAATTTTCAGACAAGGTATTAAGGAGTCTTTTGTAAATGGACTACTAGCCCCATTTTCTCTAATACTTTTCCATATTTTTTTAAAGGTATTAAAGAGCAATCCATCTGTCTGATTACCTTGCTGATCTTACATAACTGCGCAAGCCAAAAGCTCTCCTAACATAGCTTGCCTGACACATGATCCTATAACTGAGGATCTAGTTGATGAGCCTTCCCACACTGGAGGCAGAGGGTTGGGGGCCTTAGGTATTACAGGCTTTACAGGCTCTACTTCAGGAGGAGGGGGGCGGTGATAAATCCTCCTGGCGTTCTGTAGGCTTTTGATCCTCAATATGAAGTGGGCATAGTGCAGCTTGAACAAGAGCCCACAGAGTTAAAGATGACAATGGCACTTATTTTCTCTGGGCCTGATTTCTGTTTAAATTCCTACCTACTTGTTTTCAGAGATCAAGGTCTAATGTTCCAGCATCAGGGAACCAAGGATTCTAAATTATAACAATCTGCAACAGGCTCTTTAATTGTTCTTTTATAACCGAGGCACAATTTGCTTTTAATAACTTTTTAAGTAATTAAGGGATTTGTTATTCAGTGGGCAGCTGCTGTCCTATTATGAAACCTTAGCTAAACAACATACCCTTGAACTTAGAAATTCCAAGTGAGCTCCAGTGACTTACTGCACAGTTACTCTTCATTTTCTTACTCTTTGTTTTCGAGATTTCTGCCGCGTCTTGTTGAGTTCCTTGGACACCACCTTGCTGGGGCTGACAAGCAGACCCCGAGCGATGGATGAATGGATTAGTCTGACAAAACATTTGCTGTGAAAGAGAGGCTAAGGGAATGCCTGGTTAAAGGAACCAGACAGCCTCGATTGCCTGCCTCATTAGGCTTTTATTGTAACAGCAGTTTGAGATAAAGTTTATCTTTTAGATACAATCAGTAGGGTAATATTTGGAGGACACATGTGTTTATAGTGCCCAAAGATTAAGAATAAGGATTCCAGTAAACCTCTGGGGGTCTGCATGTGCACAAGGTCAGGGAATAATTAGGAGCGTCGCCTTCAGCACTCCCCTAAGTCGGAATTCTGATAAACAGGGCAGGCAGCCTTCCACACACTTCTCTTTTCTCGGAATATCCTCCTTACAAACTTTCCAACCAAGTCTTGTGTGCTCCTCAACAGACAACTAGTAGTTTTTGCCACAACAGAAAAGCTAGCTGTTGCTACACTTGTTGGAAATGAGTGAAGAAGTTCACTGTAGCCCAAGAGACTTTCCTATGCCAACTTTGTAGGAATAGTAGTTATAGCAGTAGTAACAATAGTAATAGAAATGATAACAATAAACTTAACAACAAAAACATTTACTGAGCATTTTTACTATGTGCTTTGTATTGATACCTTCATTAATAGCTGAGGAAACTGAAGCATAGAGAGGTTCTGAACCTGACCAAGGTACAGATGTTTAGGTGGAGGTGCTGCCTTTTTAGGTTCAAGTCCCTCAATTATATTCTGAACTAGAGGCCTGATGCACAAAATTCATGCAAGAGTAGGCCTTCCTTCGCTCCCCTCCCCCCCGGACCTCCTGCTGCGGGCACCGGCTTCCCTCTGGCACCTGGGACCCGGGCTTCAATCACAGCCCTGGCTTCATCCAGAAGGTTGTCCAGTCTAATTAGCATATTTCACTTTTATTCTTATACTAGAGGCCCGGTGCACAAAACTTTGTGCCCTTGGGAGAATCCCTCAGCCCGGCCTGTGGCCTCTCCTATTCTGGGATCCCTTGGGGGATGACCACCTCCTGGCTTAGGCCCGCTCCCTGGGGAATTGGGCCTAAGCTGGCAGTCAGACATCCCTCTGGCAGCCCGGGAGCCCTTGGGGGATGTCCACTTGCCAGCGGGGAGCAGACCTAGCTGCAGTTGGACATCCTTAGTGCTGCTGAGGAGGAGGGAGAGGCTCCCACCACCACTGCTGTACTGGCAGCCATCAGCCTGGCTTGTGACTGAGCAGGGGGCCGGCTGGTTTGCCCTGAAGGGTGTCCCGGATCAGGGTGAGGGTCCCGCTTGGGTGCCTGGCCAGCCTGGGTGAGGGGCTGAGGGCCGTTTTCAGACTGGCCACAGCCCCTTCAGGGTAGGGGTCCCCGCTGGGGTGCCTGGCAAGCCTGGGTGAGGGTCTGATGGCTGTTTGAAGGCTGGCCAAGCCCCCCAGTGGGGACCCTCACCCCATGAGGTGTGACCAGCCTGGGTGAGGGTCTGATGGCTGTTTGTAGGCTCGCCATGGCCCCCAGCCACCCAAGCTCCCAAGGGAGGCTTCAAGCAGGTATCTGGGATTTATTTAGCTTCTATAATTGAAACTTTGTTGCCTTTTGCAGAGGCCATAGCCAGCCAGGGCAGGTGGGAAGCTTGGCTTCCTCCATCGCCGGGGCAACTAAGCCTCCTGCTTGCTCCAGTTCCATGGCCGCTGGCCGCCATCTTGGTTGGGTTAATTTGCATACAGTTGCTCTGATTGGCTGGTGGGCGTGGCTTGGGCATAGCAAAGGTATGGTCAATTTGCATCTTTGTCTTTTATTAGTGTAGATATAAGTAAGATTATTGGGTGGGAACTCTCAGTTAGATGATGTACATCTAGGCAATGTTTTTCTTTTCTTTTTTTTACTTATTAACTCAATTGGTAGACACACATGCTGAGTGATTAGTTTTTATATTCAAGTGACTGTTGGAAATTTGTTTTTTTTTTTACTGTACAGATAATTACTTTGAAAATTCCCCCTAAGATAGTCCCCAATTAGGACATATTCAACTCATTTCTATCATGATCTCTTATTAGATTGATCTTGGTACCTTTGAAATAGCTGGTAAGTATTCTTTCATCTGGTGTCAGTTACTAATATTCACCGTAAACGTTCCCTTTTCTATGCACCCCCTTCCCACTGTCCCTTGGTATTGCCTCTGATAATGTCATTTAAGTGTGATTTCATTTCTATTATCACCTCTAACTCCAAGGGTAACAGTTCCTGAGAAGTGGAATGTGGGAGTTCTTGAAGTGCCTGATGCATTTCTCATACTTCTTTTTCTTGGTCATTCCAATTTATAAGGTAGTAGGGCCATCCCAATATTTGGGGGCTTTAAAGGTATGTTGATGAGCAAAATATGGGGCACAGTTGAAGAGATTTTTAGGGTAGAACAGATGAATATCCATTTGGAATGGTATAATGATAGAGTGGAGGTTGCTCTTTAAATTGTTCTACAGAAATAAGCATCTCCTGTGTCCTGATATAGGTAAGACTCCAATTAAGGGCCTTACAGAAAAATGTGTCATGTGCTGTGTTAACAAAGACAGACTCCGCTCACATCTGCCAACAGCTGAGAGGCAGATTCCTGTGGTAACATCTCTGAATTGTAAACAATGCCATAACAACATTTGCAATTTGCGATGTCATCAGCTAAAATAAGAGACAATTATTGTTCTCTAAATCGTTTTGCTAATATTTTGAGAAACTGAAATCTAATGTTGCTAAATCAAATCCCTATGGATTCCACAGGGCACTGAGCACATTATAAGATTTCACTGTGTTCTGAGTATGTCCCCATTAAGACTGCTGGCTACTGCATTTTTATTGCTCCCCTGGGAGTTTTAATGCTACCAGTAAGCAGCTGTGTTTCCCTAGCCTTCCTGGTATACCTGCCGCCCAACTAGGTCTGTAGCCAGTGGACCAGGGAACTTAGGTTATGGCCATACCTCTTTGGCACCTTCCTGAAGAGGGAAAGCAATTAGAAGTCAGGGTGAAGTATGGTGTGGCTATAAAATAAAAAAGTATAAATACCTAAATAATCTTACCACAATGAGGAATGCTAGAATAGCATTGCATCCCAGGATGAAAGTACCAAAGGGTAGGAAAGTCAATGGCATTAATGCTTTAGGTTGATGTTCCATTTATTTGTGCTTTCATCATTACCATCGCTATTATTTACCCTAATTATTATTACTAGTGAATGGCTGTTGAGCACTCCTTGTGAGCTAGGCACTGGGCACAATGCTTTACTTGCACTATTTGATTTTATTCTTATAAGCTAGGTACTATTATTGGCCCCATTTTCCATATAAGAGAACGAAAGTTTCCAGCTTTATGCTGACTATGCTTATTGTCATGTCATAAGAAGAGGTTGAGCTTAAATTTGAACTCATATCAGCTAGATTCATGAGCTTTCACTAAAACCATTATACTATACTGCCTACTTTATAGAAAAGTTATAAATCTAAGGGGAAAGAACACCCCTCAATTTAGAATAGTTGTAACATCTTTGTTCATCCATTCCTATCTAACAATTTGAAAGAGTTAAAAATTAAGGAAAAGAGTTAAAAATATTTGAAAATGTCTTTTTAATAATTGTATCTATGTGCTTTAGGGTATATTTTTTTCTAAGTTTCTTAACAAAATTGTAAGATAGGTATCATTGTTCATCAATAAGGAAACAGAGAAACAGTGGTTAGTTGCTTGCTCAAGGTCATCCAACTAGCAGGCAATGGAGCCCAGCTTGGATCACCCATCTATCTAATTCCAAACCTGAGCTCTTTTACTACCTCCTATGATGTCGTGTGTGTGTGTGTGTGTGTGTGTGTGTGTGTGTGTGTGTGTGTGTGGCTTGTATCTCTGAGAATAATGGGTTATTATAAAGATATACTGTATACACTGAGTGGCCAGATTATTATGACCACCAGACGTTTGTAGGCAAATTAGCCGTACACTGCATTGTATGGGATATGGAAGCTGAAGGCCTGTTTGAACACCTTTGCTGTCTGTAGTTACCAAGATAAAACGTCTCCAATTAGCACAGGAACACAAGGATTGGACAGTTGAGCATTGGAAAAAAGTCATGTGGTCTGATGAATCACATTTCCAGTTGCACCATGCAGATGGCAGAGTGAGAATTTGGCAGAAACAGCATGAAAGCATGCACCCCGCATGCATGAGTACAACCCTTCAAGCTAGTGGGGGCAGTGTTATGCTTTGGGGCATGTTTTCCTGGCATGATTTGGGCCCTTTAATTCGTGTGGAACAACGTCTGAATAGCACAACATACCTAAGTATCATTGCTGATCAAGTTCATCCTATCATGCTGATGGCGTATCCCAATGGAGATGGCTTCTTCCAACAAGACAATGCACCGTGTCATGGTGCTCGTATTGTGCAGAAGTGGTTTCAAGAACATGAGGGAGACTTTACCTTGCTTAGGTGGCCCCCACAATCACCAGATCTCAATCCAATTGAGCATTTGTGGGACGAAGTTAAAAGAGCCATCAGGCAGCTGGTTCCACAACCATCAAATCTCACAGAACTGGACAGTGCTATTCATCAGGCATGGTGTCAGATTCCTCGCATCACCTTTCAACATCTCGTGGAGTCAATGCCAAGAAGAATTGCCGCAGAATTGAAGGCAAAAGGTGGCCAATGAAGTACTGATGGGGTGGTCATAATAATCTGGCTACTCAGTGTATATATATATCATATATGGGCAAATTTCAACACCTTTTAGACAGCAACCACATTCATCTTTGCCTATTTATTAAGGTTCACTAGCCGAGTCAGTTTGTCCTCTACTATTTTGTAGGTGCTCATTTTCACCTTATTACATGTTTACATCTCCTACCAGAGTCCTCATTGCTCTGCACTGAAACTATATTTGTCTTGCTTATTTCAATCCTTGGGTTGTGAGAGCCTTGAGGCTTGGTCACAAATGTGTGCCAATTGCTTGGTGCAAGGTCAAAGTATGGTGAGTGCTCAGCACACATATGTTGAACAAAGCAGAGCACACCTGGTGCACACTGCATGGGGAAAGCTGGCTTTTCTATAGGGTAAGTAACTGGCTTTGGAACACATAATTTTCCGCGTAAAATCTTGAGCCTGCTACTGGTTACTGGGCAACCGGCTCAGTGATTGGCATCTTGCCACGCTTTGTAATCCTCTGGAAATTACATTTTGAGAACACAAGCTCCTCTTTGTGACAGGCAATTACACAACTAACTGAATATAAATTATACAGCTATTTTGATTTTTAAAATGTTAGGAGTACATTCAATTTAAAAATATTTTTAATGTTCATGATATATTTATGTTAGTCCACAAAGGATTAAATTTCTTTCTACTTAGTTCTATTCATGAATCAGGACTTGGTACTTGGCATGTAGGATCTGGTCTCTGTCTTTCCGCTAAGGCAGGGCTGGGAGGGACAGGGTGGAAACCATGGCATTGTTATCAAAAAGAGTCAGTGGCCTTTACCTGAAGTCAATGAGAAACCCCTGGCCCAAGAATTTGGGTCAAATTTGTGTCTTCTACTTGGAGAAAATATACACTTCTTCAGAATTCTTTAATGGCATGTGAGCCAATAATGAGAGTGGATTTAGGGGTTTTATTGGCATAACCAGGATCTTATGTGGTCCCAAGCATATAATGCCCCCTACCTACTTCAACACCATGGTGTACTGAATCTATCACATTTGTTAAGATTTCACTCTTCTCAATCAATATTTCAGGGAATTAGAGTTGTGCTTTTGTCTAATAAGGCTCTGCAACCTTCATCCTCTCTAAAATAACACTGGCTTTCCACTCTGCTTTGGGGAAAGCTGAAAGAATTTTGGGCTTAGCAAAAGGTAGAGTCGTTAAGGATTTTCCAGACCTATTTGAGTATTCCGATACTCTATGGAATGGCACTTTAATAGAGAAATTTTATTTATTTATTTTTAATTTGTTATTGTTTAAAGTATTCCATAAGTCTCTCTTTTCCTAAATTGACCTCTCCCCGGCTGCCACCAACCCCTAGCACATGCCCAAAATTTATTTATTTTTGCCACTAGGTTATTTATGCTAACTAGATAAAAGTTAAGGAAACTTTGTCTTTGCTCTTAGTTTCCCTATAAGTTTTTTCCAGCCTGTGTGATTTTTTTACGTTTGCCTTCATTGTCTCCCTAGACATGACCATAAAGGAAGACTCCCATTCAAATTCTTTGTTCTCTGGTTCAGCAGTTTGATGTAATGCTTGTCTCAATATATATGGTCAACTACCATATGTGTCATACATTGCTGAACTGTACTGTGAGTTCCAGAATAACCAATCTTTGGATCTGTACTTCATTAATATGTGTGAGAATTCCAGTAGTACAATCATATCCAAATACGTTTTAGAAATTTTGAATATGTTTGATTGGACCAATAGAAGCTAGAAAGTGTGATCAAGAAAAAGTGCTCATCTTTTGGAAGCCAAGTGGAGTCTGATGGCAGCAGAACTATTGATTATGTTAAAAGTCCAAAGGCAAGTATTCAACATTTTGTAATTCAACAAATTACATTGATTTATGTGCTTGGGGTATAGACCTGGAGCCTAGTTGCATGGGGAGACAGATAAGCAAACAGAGCAAAACACATTAGTGTGATAGAGATCAAGCCTATGAATATGTAAAACAAGGATACTTAACCCAGTTGTTGGTTTTAACAATAAACTTCTTATTGAGGGTCTATTATGGGCCAAACACTAAATTACTTTATATATATATTATATTTAATCTTCCCTACAGCTGTATGTACTCATTTATTTCATGGCCAATAAACTTAGTGGGGGCAGTGACATTACCATCAAATGTGAGTGCCACTTTTACTGGCACCTTTTTACTTGCCATTTATCATGAAGTGAGATCACAGCCATGACTTTCTGACATACAAGTTGGCTTGAATTAGAACCATACTTGGTATAATTCATTTCCCTTGATCCAGAAAAACAAGGAAGACAGATTACAATAGGACTTCTGAGCTAATTACTTAGTGGCAAGCTGTGATTCCAAAACCACAAAAGTAGACGGGCAGGAGAAATTTTCATAAAAATACGCTTCAGCATTGCTTTGGGTCATATGGTATAAACCTTGGCAGGGACTTCCGTGTTTGTTTTTTTTTCAGCCTAAGTTCCATGCTTATTCAGAGGTATGTGGCACACATTGAACAAAGGGAGTATATGCCCAACAAAGCATGGAGACTGCGCTGCCCACCCAGACAAACCTAAGAAACTTAATGGGCAGAGCACAACTCCATGTGTCCCCAATGTGGAAGCCATTCTGGGTGTGTGTGCAACCGCATTTCCACATGGGGTTGGTTTCACTGTCAGTGCAGTATCCAAAATTCCAGACAATCATACGTAAATTATAGCCTTTCAATAAAGGAATGCATTGTCTTAATTTTTGTTGTAGTCATTGGAAGGGAACAAACCTTAAAACCCTAAAAGAATTCTTGCATTTCAAAGGTTTAATTTTGACAAGTAGCCAAAGGCCAGATCCCAGGGATTTTGAAGGCCTTTTATTTCTTTCCAAATCTCCAGTGGCCACCCACCTTTTTTGAGATTCCATTCCTTCGAGCAGCCTGCGTTTTGGGGGCCAATATATTCCATTCATTATTGACATCGAGCAAAATCTACCTATACTTCACCACACAAGTAGAAACGTATTTACAACCTAATTGTCAGATCGACAATTTGTCAGACAGAAATGCAATTCCTGAGAAGGAGAAAGCAGGACTGAATTCTTCCTTTCTCAGATGAGTGCCACAGCACAAAACTCTGAGCAAATCCCGTTGAAGGCAGGATTAAAGAAAGGGAGCTTTTCAGTTTTGCTTTTCTTGTCTCCCTCATGTTTTCCCATTTCAGATAACCTGCCTCCTTTTCCTTACCTCCCAGCTATAGTTGCTGGTGCTCATTTCATGGAAGCCTAGAGGCGTAGAATTAAAAATAAACTTAAAGGACAGAGTCCTTTGATTCCCTACTCAATTTACATATTCTCGGCCCTTCCATGTCACTCCTGGCAGGTGGTCAGGAAACCTCTGGCTGAAGGCTCCAGGTGAGGAGGGAGCATACAACTCCAGTTCCCACTGTGAACAACTTTGTTTGCAGGGTTTTCCTTCGGCTCAATAACATTTACCTCCTCTTTAAAATCCTTTGAAAATATATTTGTTGGTCCTAAGTCACCTCCCTGGAATTAATGCCACTTGAACACTGTAGCTGATCTTCCAAATATTTAACACTTGCTCTTGTGACTTCTCAGGTTTTTACTGTCTTGATTTCCCCCTCTAGATTAAGTTTCCATTTCCCTGGACTTGTCTCATGTGATACGCACTATAGCCTCTATGTGCCCAGAGGTTTGGGGAATGCCCTACTGCCTTGCTGGGCTATCAGATCTCTGGTTTTGCTCCGAAGCTTAGGACTATACTCCTCCCCATACCTTCCCCCTGTGACCACACCTTGTCTTTGTCTCAGGTTGACTTTATATTTCAGTAGGATTCCTAGGTTCCAGGAGCAGATGAGCTGCGTTGAGCTATGTGCATAGCTTGACATTGACTTCATTCTCTTTTTTTTATGCATCACTCCAGCTGTCAAGGTCAATTTTGCATCTTGAAGTAGTCCGTTACTGTACCTTTTACATCTTTACCCATATCCCTAAAATTACAGAACAGGACTGAGTTAAGCGCAGGCTCAGACAGATCTGGGGTGGAATTGGCTCTGCCCCTTTGGGGCCATGGCCACATTACTTAACCTTGTTAAGCTTCAGCTTTCTCATCTGTAAAATGGTGGCATTAGTAGTTCCTCTTTTGTGAAGTGGTTGTGTGAATTAAATGAGATGAAGTGCCTGGCACAGCATTTTATGAGGGCTCAGAGACTGTTAGCTGCTATTGGTATTTCAGTACCATTAAGTACCTTCGTATAATTCAATGTGGATGCAGTTTTTCTAATATCTATCTTCTCTCTGGCCTCTATTGCTGGGAGGCAAGGAGCAAGATCTGCTGGTGCCCCAGGGCTCTGGAGAGGTGAGCTGAGGCGGAGAGCAGAGTTCCAAAGCCCAGTACTGCTGTTCACTGGGCGACCTGAGCAAAGCGCTGAACTCCTCCACATCTCTGTGGGCTCCTTTGTACAACGGGAGTGGCAATGGCACGGACCCCATTGATCAGTGGTTCTCAACCTTGGCTGCACATTAGAATCACCTGGGATTCTTTTTAAAATCCTGATTTCTGGGCCTCATCCTCCGGAAATTCTGTTTCTTTGTTACTAATGTTGTGGCCCCACCCCATAACAAACTGAGTCACAGGGAGGATGAGTCATGCTGTGCCAATTGGGCTGGCACTTTGATACATGGGAAAATTCACCCCAGGGCTGTCTTCTTGATTAGATTTTGCCAACTTTCGAAGTTGAATCTATCTTGTTTAACAAAGAGTCATTTAAAGGGAGAAATTATTGCCCTAGTCAGTTTGACTCAGTGGATAGAGCGTTGGCCTGTGGACTGAAGGGTCCTGCATTAGATTTCAGTCAAGGGCACATGCCTGGGTTTCGGGCTCAGTCCACAGTGGGAGGTGTGCAGGAGGCAGCCGATTAATGATTCTCTCTCATCATTGATGTTTCTATCTCTCCCTTTCCCTTTCCCTTCCTCTCTGAATCAATAAAAAATATTAAAAAAATAAAAATAAAAAATAAAGGGAGAAATTACTTAATTGATATTTGAAGCAGTCTGTCAGTGACATCATCTCTACTGCTAGATTAGTCGCTAATCTCCTATGCTTTAACATTTGGTTAGTCTCCCTTGGAGCATGAATTGGACAGATTTTCATTGAGTTGCTTTTGATTGACAGTACTGGTGTAATGGTGTATATGAGTGAAAGGAAGTAGGCAATTCTCCTTATCTTTCATTCACGTCAGCAAAGTTTCATCTGTGTGTACACCATTGTGCTCAAACGAGTGCGGCAGTCTCTATGCTCCAGGAAGATAGGAAGTGCACACATGACCCCAGGAAGAGAGATATCCAGTATCGTTTCCTTTTCGTCTGTTGCAGTGGCCCTAAAGCTGGAAAAGTAACGGAAACTTTACTCTGGCCTCGCAGTTCCTTGACCTTCAGTTCTATTGGCTTTTGTCTCAATTCCTTTTCATTTTTCAATCCCTTGGATACATTCTATATTCATCATCTCCAGTAATAGCTCCACCTCTGTGTTTTAAAAGCCAGTCGGATCTCTTGTACTGTCTTATTCCGCTGAATCTTCTTTTTGACTCATGAACTTCTCTGGCCTTGCAAATGTCCAACCTGTCTGTCTCAGCTTAGCAGTTTTCATTCCCAGTCTCAGGTCTCAATCCCTTATGCCAGTGGTTCTCAACCTTCTGGCCCTTTAAATACAGTTCCTCATGTTGTGACCCAACCATAAAATTATTTTCATTGCTACTTCATAACTGTAATGTTGCTACTGTTATAAATCATAATGTAAATATCTGATATGCAGGATGGTCTTAGGCGACCTCTGGGAAAGGGTTGTTCGACTGCCAAAGGGGTCGCGACCCATAGGTTGAGAACTGCTGCCTTATGCAATTCCCATAATTCTCTTATATGTTCCCTCAATTCCTTCCCATCCTAAATTCTTCCATTCTACACATCCACACAACTCGTGTGACTTTTATGATTTTCAGTTTGCATTTCTATCCCATTCATTTATTCTTTTACCAGCTCTTTATTGAGTACCTACTCTGCACCAATAGCTAGGTGTAAGTGGTAAACAAGATCACTGGAGATCCCACTCTCAGGGAGCTAATGTTTTCATGATGGGAGCTGGACAATGTATGGTTCATCTCAGGCCAATGAGAGCAAAGCACACAGCCAGGCAGGCGGTGGCCGCTGCACACCTTTGGCTTCCAGTTTCACTAAGGCCCTCAGCAATGCGCATCTAATTAAATTGTCTCTGGTCAGCACTGTCTCCTGCTCCTTTCGGCAACTGTTCTGTACCACCCACCTCCTTTTTCTTGCCCCAGCACATTTATTATCAGGACATAATTTCTCCTCATACTTCCCTGATAAAGCAAGGTTTTCAGTCATGGACTCTGTCAGTTTCACAGCTCCTCTCCCTCTGAAGACAGCCTTCTGCATCAACACTTGTCCCTCCCTGTTTCTCTCTGGTCTGGGGCCATGAGCTTTCCTTCTTCTTGATCAAGGCCAACTTTTCCACCTTGATGCTTGATCTTGTTTAGTCTGGTCACAGAACATTTTTCTCATATTCATTATCTTCACTCCCATTTGCTTTCTTTCTGCCAGTTGAGAAATACACTCAATTTCTCATGTTCAGTTTTTAATAATAATAATAGCCATTATTTAGAGAGCATGTGTGACATGCCTATACCTTCTATCCTTCATCTAATTTAGTCCTCACAACAACTCTGCAAGGTACTATCTCTTTTTCACAGAATGGGAAACAGGTGCAGAGAGAGTTAGAGTTGCTGCCTGATCTCTCTTTTATTTTATAAATAAGCTTCTTAAAAGAGGGTCTCCATTCCCACTCCCTTTAATCAGGCTTTTTCCCCACTATTTTCTGGTGCTTAGGCCACCATAAATCTCCCAATCCTAAATCAAATGGATACTTTAAGTCAGACATGAACACCACATGAGATATATGGTATTATTGTCCACCTGGAATTCTTGTCTCCCTTGATTTTCATACTATTGATCTCTATTGGTCCTCTTCTTATCTCATAGCTGTGCCTTCTCAGTCTTCTTTACACTTCTTTCTCTTAAATCCCCCTTATGTCTTAGCATTTTCTGAGGTTCTTTTCTCAGTGTTTCTCTCTCTCTCTCTCTCTCTCTCTCTCTCTCTCTCTCTCTCTCTTTCTCTCTTTAGTATTCTTCCTGAATGACCTTTAGGCTCATTTTTTTTTTTTAACTTGTAAAACTATATCTCTAGCTCTGGCACCATGTATAATAAAGACTAAAACCCACCTGCCAAAATGAGCACTGGGGGGGGGGGGGCGGGCGGGAGTGGTCTGTGTTCACGTCACTAAGTGCTATTTTGGTGCAGTGGCAGGACAGAAACCAGATGGGGCAGGCTGAAGAGTGGGAAGGAAGACAAGAAATGGAAAAGGCAAGGACAAACTACTGTTGACAAACATGACTATGAAGGGAGGCTAACTACGAGGCAGGGCAATCAAATAACTTTTTTTTTAATTGAAAAAAACACCTAACAATGTTTAAATACCAGCATTTCAAAGGATCTATTAGAGGGGCAAGCCAAAAATGCAGACATGAGAAGAGAATTGACATAAGAATGGACTCCAGAGTAGAAGGGTTGTCTTTAGAAGGAGGAATGCCTCCTTCACCAGAAGGAAGGAAGATGATCAGATGCAAGTCCATTTGCTGGAGATGAGGGGGTGCCTGTCTATGAGGCAAGGTCCCATTGTGGGAGTGGGAGGTACTGTCTTTGGAAAATGCAATCTGCCACAGGGGTTTAAGGTGAGACATGGCAGCGGGGAGCCAAAAGCACAGCACCAACCTAGGTGCTTGGTGTCTGAGAGAATAAAGAATGCATCCGAGGGAACTATTTGGAAGTGGTTCTCCCTGAGGAAAGCCAGCTTTTAGTTAATGGAAGTGGAGGAAACTCTCGAGGGGGTAGAAAGCAGCCTAATAGTAGAGTGGAGACTCAGGGAGTGCAAGGGAGGAAGAGGTTAGGTTATCGATTTGAAGATAAGAGAGGACAGAGAATTATGGTGATGATAGTGTCTGGAGATTAGATTAAAGAAGCAGGAAGCTTAGCCTTCGGGAGTTGACTGTTAAGAGCAGGGATGAGAAACATGAAAGGGTTTAATTCTGACAGTCCCCTATTGGAAGGTGGGCACTGGACCCAAAGGGTGGGTATCTTGGCTCTGTGAACTTGAGGTAGTTTCAACCTGGCCTCAGAGATTTCAGGGTAAAAGACTTGGAAGGAAGGCATAGGATCCTATGCGTCTGGGTGCCTTGGAGCATCAGCCTGGTCTTGCCGTGCACTGGTGATTGAAACATCCCCCAATAGAGGGGAGCCTTGGGCCAGGACTGTATAGGCTACCACTCACCTTGGTAGCCTATACAGTGTTATGTACATCCAGACACTAAAAGATGCCTGGGTAATTTAAAGAATTAATGATAGAAGTTGGGTTCAAGTCCCAGTCTGCTGAAGCCAAAGCTTCCACTCTCAGCATGCCACCCTTCCACCCTCTGTTCCCGGGCCCTCTATCCAGAGCACTAAAGGGACATTTCCTCGTAGGCTGTGTGTGAATGGCACCAAGTGTTGATACAGCCTGACAGTTTCCCAGGAAGTTTGATCAACATAAACATTCAAATCAGATATTTCAGGCCAAATTACATCTACTCAATATAATTACTTGAAATCTATTCCATTCCATGCTGCCTAAGGCATATGGCTTCCCTTCAAAATGTAAAATACCACAAACCTTAGGATGAATGCTGCACTACAGGATTTGTGACAATGTGCCTGATTAACAGCTGCTACCAATTAGACTGATATCTGTGAAAAAGATAACTCTCTCAGAGCCAACCCATGCATAAAACGTGTCTAACAGTTTAAGGCCATGGGAGCAGATGGGCATAGTCTAAAAATATGTTTATGAGATTTTACTTAGGAGAAAAAAGAACATTGCATTGGTATCAATTGCTACTCTTCTATCATTGCCTGCAGGACAAATAAAAGCCTTTCATGAATATATTCAACTCTTCATACATCTGTCAAAAGTGAATTGTTACAAAATAATATTTTCCTATTAATTCAAACTCTGGGCAAGATCTGCTATCAGGAAACACAAAAGTACTGAATCAGAGACTATAAAACCCCCAAATAGAGAGTGATTATTGACATTACCCAAAAGGATACACATATATGAAAGATTTACACAGGCGTCCTTCCTTCAATAGTGAGTTACCCTTGGGTATTTGAAATACAGCATGATTTATACAATTTAAAAATTATATCCATAACATTTTTCAGGGGACACATTAGCAGGAAGTGAAATATACATGCACATTACAGTGAGAGCCACATTACTTAATCAACAGCCCCACACTGGTTAAATTTATTAGATTCACTTAAATATTTTTTTCATAACTCTTTCAAAACCCCAAATATTTTTGGTTTGTTTAAAATTCTCCAACTTTAAGATGGACAGTTCTTAGAATTACCACTATTCAGTGTGGTAGCATCTGATCTTTTAAAATATAGTTCTATGCTGGAGATGTGATTTATTCCAGTAGATAAAATACCAGTCTGGGAACCATAACAACTACATCTGCTCACATCTCATTCAATAACTGCTCAGTTATTTTTGGCAACACACTCAACTTCTCTGCATTCAATCTTCTCTTTTAGAGAAGGGATAATTACTATTTGCCTTTTACTTGCCTCATAGGGATGCCAAGGTTTTGAGAGATCACAAGTGTGCATGGACCATTATAGGTAGTAATCAGAAGCTTTGTTCTTTCAGGTTTCTAGAGTGAGACATTGGGACCCGGGCAATTTATTTGTTTTTTAATTTTTAAAAAAGATTTTAAATTGATTTTGAGAAAGAGAGAGAAAAAGAGAGAGAGAGAGACATCAATGCAAGTGAGAAACATCGGTCAGCTGCCTCCGGCATGCCCCCTACCAGGGATGGAGCCCACAACCTGGGCCTGTGCCCTGACTGGGAATTGAACCAGCAACCTTTGAGACAACATTCAACCAACTGAGCCACACCACGCAAGGCAGGGACCTAGGTGATTTAGAGAAGTGTCTTGAGGCCTTAGGAGGTGTAGATAAAAGAGATAGTCCTTTAAGTTGCCTATCTAAGGAAAGGAGGAATGGTCTTAACATTCCAAGAGAACAATGTAGTTATAATAATATTTAACCAATTTCTGAAGAGTAGTATAACCATACTAGTGTTTCACTTCTGATATTGAACAACATTCTCTCTTGCTCAAGAATAATATTATATGATCTTTTGGATTGAAAGAATAAGGTGGTATACGTTTCTTTTTGATAAATATTATGATTTCTGAGTCTGCATCAATATTCTCCAGTATTTTAGTTCCCTGGCTACTATTGCAGATTTCAAATCCACCTTTAGAATTTGCTGAATCTGATTTACTTTAGGTTCACAATGTGTCCTTGTATTTAGCTGAATTGCCCTCTGTGAGATGGAAGACCAGTAGCTTAACCACAGTTCCTTTTAATACTTCCTTTAACAAGGCTTAATAGCCAAGGACCCACACTTTACTTTTAGTTTAAAAGCCTCAGAAAACTTCAGAAAAGTCAGGAGTCAAAATATAGAGGAGTAACTCATCGAATACTGACAAATCATAATGCTGTTCTAAGACCTGCATTCCCACAAGAAGTTCTTTGTTCTTTGCTTATGTCAATGTTAAAGGATTTCTGAACTTTCCTGGAAGATAGTCTACCACGCCATGGCAGAGGGCTGGGTTTGAAATCATAGCTTAGGATGGACACTGTGTTCCTTGTCTTGGTGGGAGGGAGAGAAGGAGAGGATCCAAAGAACGTATCATTGGTCAACCAGTGGTTGATCCCACATGACTTATCTGCTTCTTGATCTTTTGTACTGTTAAAATCCAGGCATCTGCTGGTGGGTGGGATGAGGAGGCGAGGAGGAAGAAAAGATATGAGGGAAAGAGTCATAGGGAATGGACTAAGCCTTCCCTCAGCTGAGTAAATGCATACACAGGCCCCCAAAGAACTTCAAGCAATTTTTTTTGCCTCAGGTTCTAGCAACATAATCCAACCAGTGCAAAGAATCCCTTTTCGCACGTGCCTGTATGTGTTGCCCACAGGACAGAGGCCTTTGCTGATGGACTCGCCAGATGCCTCAGGTGGCTCTTCCCTTCAGTAGTGGGTAGAAGCCACTTTGACTCTTTTTTTTTGTTGTTATTCCTCACCCAAGGATTTTTTCCATTAATTTTTTTAGAAGGGGGGAGGGAAGAGAGTGGGGGGTGGGGAGGAAACATCCATGTGAGAGAGACACGTTGATTGGTTGCCTCCTGCAGCTGCCCGGACCTGGGCTTGAATCAAACCTGCAACTCAGGTATGTGCCCTTGACCAGGAATCAAATCTGTGACCCTTCTGTGGATGGGCCAAGCTCCAACCACTGAGCTGAGCTAGCCAGGGACACTGTGACTCTTTCCCTCATATCTTTTCTTCCTCCTCACCTCAGTCCCCAGGGCTTGTGGCCATTTCTCTTCCTTGGAAGTTCCTTTCTTTTTTGTTTTTTAAAAAAATATTTTTTGTTGTTGATGGTATTATAGATATTTTCCATCATCCCCCTCTTTTGCCCTTTTCCCCCAGGTCTTCACTACCCTATTGCCCCTGTCCACTGGCTATGCATATCTATACTAATAAAAGCTTAGGTGGCCCCCTACGCCCTCACGCCACACTCTAATGTCGTCACAAGATGGCTGCCACATATGGCCGCCCCCACATCATCACAAGATGGCCACCACAAGATGGCTGGCAGGGGAGGGAAGTTGGGGACAAACAGGCCAGCAGGGGAGGGCAGTTGGGGGCAATCAGGCAGGCAGGCAGGCGAGCAGTTAGGAGCCAGCAGTCCCTGATTGTGAGAAGGATGTCCGACTGCCAGTTTAGGTCCAATCCCACAGGGAGAGGCAGTCGGACATCCCCCAAGGGGTTCCAGATTAGAGAGGATGCAGTCTGGGCTGAGGGACACCCCCCTCCCCCAGTGCATGAATTTCGTGCACCGAGCCTCTAGTAAGTATATAAATTCTTTGGTTTATCTCTTCTTGTCCCTCCAACCCCACATCAAGGTATGTCAGTCTGTTCCATGCTTGGAAGTTTCTTTATTCCCCTCTGTCACAGCCTCTGGCTTGGGTTATCATTCTCTCTGAGGCTTGATAGGGCCAAGGGGAAGCCTGGGGAACAGGAAGGAACAGACTCTTGCTTGCATATAAAAGTTCTCCTCTCCTTATATTCTGTACCTTATTGTGATGTCCGAGTGTCTGGCTCCTGCTCAGACTTGCACACAACACTTCCCATCCATTGACTTTATTATTGGGTTGCCCAACCTCCAGGAAAAGAAACAAGGGAGAAAACTTATCATCAGCCCCGAAATGATAACCTATTTCTATAGCACTTTACAAATAGCCACGTTTCTCTCTAATATTCTAGATACCTAATAAGTATCCGTCGCACTGCATTTAAAACCACTTTCATGTATCTCATCTTGTCTTGGTGTCTAAAGCGCTTGTGAAATAGGCAGGAAACTGCTTAGGAATCCTCTCCTTTTAAACTCAGGTTGTCGTTGCCCCAAAGAGACATTGCTACAGAGTGGCAAAGCTGGGACTGGAACTCAGACCTTCTGATTCTGTTCAGTGGTCTTTCCAGCTTTTGTGATCAATCATCCACACGGATATTTATTAGTGACGAGTTTCCCTTGTTTGGGGAGACGGACGTGCAAGTTTGAGGTTCCTGAAATGAGGCTGTTTTCTGCCTTCAACTCTCCTGCTTCTACCAAGTTTTCCCCTCCAGATTTCAAGTTGGTGTTAAACGTTTAGTTTTTGTCATTTCATTTTATTTATGCCACCTTTATGTTCAGGCCTTCACTTTTCCTTACTCAACCTATTGTCATGCCTCCAAATTGGTGCCCATTGGTTCCTTAAGCATGATTTTTCTCAAAAATAAAATTGAATGTTGATGGCATCCAATTTTTCAGTGGCTCCCTTTCACCGTCATCAGTGTCCTCAAATCCCCGGAGCGACATTCTTAAAGGAGTTGGGAGGTCATGCTTAGGTTGTCTAGAAGTTTCCTTGAATTTTGTGTTTTAATGTTAATGGGAAAAAATCTTTTAAAAATGATTATATTCTGGATCATCTAAATGGCTGTTTTATCACTCTCATAAAATTTCACTCTGTGTTGCAGATATTGTTTGATCTTGTTGGCACCAAGTTGTACGACTTTCAGTGTCACGAGTTGATGAAACATGAACAGAAGTAGACTTAATTTGCAACAGTGAGTTTGATCTAGGCGAAGGCCAAATGCTGTGACAGCAAACTGTTTGAAGGCAGGTTTTCAGTACAGTGGCTCCTACAGGGAAAACAGTGGGGAGAATTTGGATACCAAGTACATCGCAGACCAGGCTTGCCTAACTAAGTCGCAAACAGCAGCAACAACAACAAAACCAAACCAAAAAAGAGCCTTAGCCCTCTGTAACAAGTTTCTCACTGTGAGTGGTGTTTTAGTTGTAGTGAAACACCTAACACAATAAATAAATATTAATTTGAACTTTATTGGTTTTATACATTTCCTATGAAATTAATTGTGGTTTTGGATTCACATAAAATCTGTAAGCAAAAAGAGTTTAAGCTTAGTTTACTACTTCACATATACATGCTGTTATTTTTCAAAGTATGTCCTGTCTCTCCCTCCTGGGTCCCCTCTTGAAGAAAAGTATACTTCCTACTCTCTTGATTTTAACTTTGTCTGTGCCACTGGGTTTGCCAAGTGAAATGGGAGTGGATGGAATATGGGGTTCTTTCCAGGGGAAGCTCTCAGAGCCACTGCATGTTTGACTCTCTCCCTTTTTCCTTTCTGGCATGAGCCTAGCAATATCCCAGAAAGGAACTGCTGCTTCATCCTGGACCCCAAACATAAAGACACCTAATATGAGTGGAAGATTTTATACACATACACACACATAAAGTATATGTGCATATATATGTACTAGAGGCTCGGTGCACGAACTTTGTGCACAGCGGGGTGGGGGGGAGGGGCGGTCCCCTCAGCCCAGCCTGTACCCTCTCCAATCCAGGACATTCCTTCTCACAATCCTGGACTGCTGGCTCCTAATCACTCACCTGCCTGCCTGCCTGCCTGCCTGCCTGGTCGCCCCTAACTGCCCCTGCTCTGGCCTGATCACCCCTCACTGCCTCTGCATGCCAGGCTGATCACTCCTAATTGCCCCCCACTGCCAGCCAGGTTGCCCCCATCTGCCCCCTTCCTGCTGGCCTGGTTGCCCCCAACTGCCCCCCCCCCCCACTGGCCTAGTCGCCCCTCACAGCCTAATTGCCCCCAACTGCCCTCCCTGCTGGACTGGTCGCCTCCAACTGCATCCCCCCACTGGTTTGATTCAAGTGCCCAGTTACAGTCTCCACCACCCCTAGTAGGGGGCGTGCACCAGGATGCCAATTGATGCTTCTCTCATCGATGTTTCTCTCCCTCTCCCTTCCTCTCTTTCTCTCTCTCTCTAAAATTGGTAAAAACATTTTTTTAATGCAAACAAATAAATAAATAAGAAGGGGTTTATAAACCACTTAAGAAACTCTTGCCTGCAGAATGCAGCCACATTCTTTAGCTTCCTCAGCCTTTTTGACAGTTTCCTAGTGTCTCTTCTTTCCAGTGTCCTTTCCTGGGTGCCTCTGTCACCTTCATTGCTCCCAACCATACCCCATGTATTTAAGCATTTCTATCTCGGTTTATCTTGTTTCTTATGGGAGAAACCTGGAGAACTCATGACAGTGCGATCAATTTTGTGATGCTCACTGAGCTGGGCAGAGCCTGCACAAGTCCCGTAGGAGGTGGCACTTGTCTCAGCGGCCGCGACTGCATTTCACGGAGTCGCTAACAAGTGGTGACCAAGGTGCGAGGGAGTGTCTCCACTTTCCAAGCCCAACCGAGCCTCACACAGAGGTGCCAGCAGGTAATGAAGTCCCCAGACAAGAGCACCAGCCTCCGAACAATGGCGACTCTGACTGTATTCGGTCTCCCGAGCTTCTGTGAGACGTGTCCTGGTGAACTCTGCGTTCCCACAAACTGCCTACACAGGAGGCTATGAGTTATCGCTTCAGAAGCCTGCTGCTATGTTTCCAAATGATCTCTTTCTCGGGCAGCTCCGGGACTGTGGCGAGGCAAATTAATCCTAGGAGAAGTTAAGTCATTGTAATCTCCCAGCAGAGATTCTATGCCCTCAAGGGCCGGCAACCACACACATCCAAATCTCGCATTTAATTTGCATCAAGCATGGAATTAATAAGAGTCGGTGGTAATAAAGTGTCAGGGCAAGAAATGGAAAATAGATATCATAAAATATTTATGTAATAAATATAATCCCCTTTACTCATACAATCCACACGCCCCCCCCCCCCTTGATAGAGCTAGTAATAAAAGCATTTATTAAGAAGGAATTACTCTATTCTGCATGAGACACGAAAGACCCAAACACAGTGCACTTATCAGAACCACAGTATCTTGAAATAAATGATCTCCGAGCGAGAATAGAATGTGCTGCTGGATACTTGTCAGTTTCTAATGGCAAATTCAATATCTATGTAATAAATTATCCCTCCCGGAACATTTCTGAAATTTCATAATGAATGCAGATGGCAGAAAAAAATGAAACGTAATTGAGTGACATCTTCTAATCACATGTGCAGGTTGGAGATGGAGAATATAAACGAGGAAAGGATTCCTTTCCCGTGACTCTTGCTAAATGGCTTTCTGTATTGTTTTAGCTGCTGCACACACCCGTCAAGCTTTTATGTGAAGGTGAGCTGGTTTGTCTTGGAAGGAAAGCTATAAAGGACAAGATGCTGGCATATTATGTCATTTCCATTTAAAAAAATCTTCTCTAAAGAAGCTGTAATGAAACCATGTTTGAGGGGAAGGAATGTGATTAGAGAATGAAGAATTTTAAACCTCATTTAATCGCAGGAGTTTGGAGAAGCTCGCTTCTGTGTGTTTGACCCTCTATGCCAGTTTGTTGGATACATGACCTGAACTGAGATGTGAAAGGCTAATATTAGTATATGACATTTTCCAGTAAGCACCTTCGGTGACACTTTCAAACGCTCTGTCTGTGTGCCTAAAAAACACTCTTGCTTTGTTTGGGTGCCTTTCCTTTTTTAGGTTATTTAATAGAGTTTTCTCTGATAGAAATATGGGAAGAGAGGTGTTATAATTCTGAAGCCATCATTTGCTGCGCTCTCGTTTCTGTTGTTGTTGTTGACAGCCTTTCTTTCAGGAAATTACACTTAAATTGTCCTTCATAATCCCCGCTGAGTCCACACTGCACAGCAACATCCTGAACATGCTTTTGATCCTTTGATAATTAAATGCTCTATTGAATGGCAAGAGAGACAGAGCCGCCTTGTATTAAATTCTCCTCTAAGGAGAAAGGAGGTTAATGACACCTCCAGATAGCGATCGGCGGTATTGCTATAAGATAATGAGCTATTTGCCATGGGCTGAATCTCATGCTTGATATCATGAATGAGCAAAACATACCATGGTTCAGATTTTGCTTTTAGAAAGAATGTAAGCATCTATAAACATGTGAACGGGTTGTCTTAAATCTAGTGTTCTTTGTGGCTGTAAATTACATTTACCATACAGACTTTGCTGTGAAAATAGTATTCTGTAAATGCCGAAAGCCAAGCCTACTGCGGAGTAGATGTTACCGGATTGCTGTGGCCAGAACTGGAACACCTTTTCAGAAGCTCGGGCCTCCCGGAGTCTTTGGAGGAGGAGGATGTGAACGTCAGTTTCATGTATCAACTTGGCTAGGCTATCGTCCCCAGCTACTTAGTCAGATGTGAGTCTAGGTGTTGCTGGGAAGGTATTTATGGGTGTGGTTAACATCGATAGATAGTTGACTGTAAGGAGAGGAGATCACTCTCAATAATGTGGGCTGGGGCCTCATCTAATCAATTGAAGGCATTAAGAGCAAAAACTGAGGTTTCTCAGAGAAGAAATTCTATCTCAAGACTGTGCCTCAGCTCCTTGCCTGAGTCTCCAGCCTGCTAGCCTGCTCTACAGATTTTGCATTTGCCAGCCCCTACCATTCTGTGAGCCAATTCCTTAAAATAAATCACGTGTGTGTGTGTGTGTGTGTGTGTGTGTGTGTGTGTAGTGGGGAAAAGTAGGTTTACAGTTGCAATACAAATAAATTGTGTGTGTGTGTGTGTGTGTGTGTGTGTGTAGTGGGGAAAAGTAGGTTTACAGTTGCAATACAAATAAATAATACGCCAAAACCGGTTTGGCTCAGTGGATAGAGCGTCGGCCTGGGGACTGAAAGGTCCCAGGTTCGATTCCGGTCAAGGGCGTGTACCTGGGTTGCGGGCACATCCCCACGGGGGGGTGTGCAGGAGTCAGCTGATCGATGTTTCTCTCTCATCGATGTTTCTAACTCTCTATCTCTCTCCCTTTCTCTCTGTAAAAAATCAATAAAATATACTTAAAACAAAACAAAACCAAATAAATAATACAATTCACATACAACTGTAAACCTATGCTTGCCCACCCCGTATATATGTATATAATCCTAATCATTGTTTCTCTGGAGAACCTTGACTGATATAGGTGGTAGATGAAAGATAGAAACAAATGACTTGCCAATCACAGAAGAGTTTCCTGGGTCCTTGATCGAGGCAGGTATCATGGACTTAGCCAAGCCTAGCTGCCAGGAGTCAGTTTTCATGACATGCTTGTCACTGCAGCATGCTTATTTAATAAGCCCCTCCCAATTCAAATCACCTCTTCACACACCTTGCCCATCTCATTATAAGTAACATGCTCTCCGATCAACCTTTGCCACCAATCTGGAGGTGCTGGTGTTCAGTGTTCTAGTCCGTGGCAGTTATATGCACCAGTGGCCATTCAGTTTAAACACTAGTAAATGTTAGGTGCTTACAGGTTCTCGACAGTAAAGGCCCTGGTTAGAATCAGTGTTGTCTCTAATAGCTGTCTTGTCTCCTATCTCTGCACAGCTAAGTGTCTCGAGAGACTTGCTTGCACTTGTGGTCTTCATGGCCATATTTGCCACTCATTCTGTTACCCATGGCAATGTGGTCTTTGCCCTCACCACACTATACACACAAACCTTCATGCTGTTAAGTCCAGTGGATACTTAGTCCTTATTTTACTTAATGTCTTTTGGATTAATCCACTACTGTTGGCCACACTCTTCTATTGATCTCTTCCTTTGTCTTCTGCAGCCGATTCTGGGGTTTGCATTCTATTCATCTGGATAAATCGCTTCTTCCTCCTTCAACCAAAATGGACTGTTGTGGGTTGGATAGTGTCTCCTAAAGATATGTTGAAGTCCCAACCACTGGTACCTGTGAATTGGATTTTTTTGAAAATTGGGTCTCAACAGATGTAATCAAGTTAAAATGTTATTGGGGTGGGCTCTAGTACTAGACAGTTTTTTATTGTTTTAAGCCATCTGGTTTGTGGTACTTTGTTACAGCAGCCTTAGGAAACTAATACATCATCTCACAGGATGCTTTGAAAATCAAAGTACTTTAGTATGGTTTCTATTGGGTGTTCCTTCCTCAGGCTAATAGCATCTAGGCCAGTGATGGCGAGCCTTTTGAGCTCGGCGTGTCAGCATTTTGAAAAACCCTAACTTAACTCTGGTGCCGTGTCACATATAGAAATTTTTTGATATTTGCAACCATAGTAAAACAAAGACTTATATTTTTGATATTTATTTTATATATTTAAATGCCATTTAACAAAGAAAAATCAACCAAAAAAATGAGTTCGCGTGTCACCTCTGACACGCGTGCCGTAGGTTCGCCATCACTGATCTAGGCTGATATGTGAGCAGCGCTCAGTAGAAACAGGGAAAGCATGCTTAGTACAAGCTGACACATGCGTGGACTGTGGTTCCCTGTCACACTCACTTGTGTTGAGGAGCTGTCGCATACAGCTGCTCAGGCCTCCAGTGGTGGGGGCTCCCACTGCCTCTCTGTCTGGAGTCTTCTATCCATGGATTTGCCCTGAATGGGTACATCAATCTGCTTCTTGTTTGCTTATGGTTCCTAGGGATTTGACAATCATGAAAGGCCAACATGCTCTCAGGAAAGACTCTCACAGATGCATTCTACTGGCCAGTCCCGCTCTGCAGCTGAATTTCAGTTCATAATACATTTCGTGAGAAGCCTGTCCTTGGGCGACTCTGTCCCCAGTGGCATTGTCTGATGAAGTGGGCTCTGTTCACCACTCAGGAGGCTTCATCAGCTTTGATTACTGCTCATGGGGTTTCCATTTCTTCAAGGAGCTTAATGAGGTTTTCCTGGAGGGCAAAAATAATAGATTCCCAGTTTTTAGTAGCTCTCCTGATAGGAGTACAAATTGTACATCCCTATCACAGCCCGTGAGACAATGTTCCTCATTTCTTTCTCTTCTGAGGTAGCAATTCAGATGTCTTCTTGCCCATCGCATCTAAGGATGTTGAGAAAAGTATAATGAGATATAAATATTAATTATCTCTTTAAAGGTACCTACTTTAAAATGTATAATTTCTGATGTTTGCAACGTAGGTGTTGCTGTATATGCCTTGAGCAGAAATCAGTTTCTATGGTCAAAAAAACGATTCTGTAGCCTGAAACATGTGTCTGTCTGCATTCATTTACTTTTATTCAGACATAGTTACAGAAGAAAGACAGTCATTTTAGTAAATTCTAACCCTTAAAAATTGTTTTGTTCTCTCTCTACAATTCTTTTATTATTTATTTTTTAGTTACTTTTGGCTCTTGCATGTACTGTTATAACTTAAATGATTCTGACCGAATTCAAAGTGTTTTAGTAACTTTCCCCCTTAGTTTGATGACAAATGCATCCATCACTGGGTGCTTGGCTGCCTGTCAGATCACTAACAGTGGCATCCATTCCTCTGAGGAGGCGGGGGATATCTTAAAAAATGCAATCAGAACATTCTAAATGAAACGGCAAACTTAGCGGATGGAATGTGCAGAATACTAATGGGATATGCACTGTCAGCTGAGCCTGCTGTGCACTCATGCATCGCAAGCTGAGAATAATGACCTTGCTCAAGCCTTAAGCAAAGTGTCAGTGCAGTCGGGAACAAACAGATGCCTCTGATTACACTCCAGCCACCTCCCTCCCCTGGGACCTCTGCAGGTGAAAGCTGCCACCTCCATTCAGGGCATGCCTTTGCTCACTTTGGGGATGAGGCACAGAGTAGGGGGAAGCATGGGAACAACCTGCAATGTTCACCACAGCCTAGGTTCCAAATGCCTGACTCTGACAGATTCTTCCAATTAGTTTTTTTAAATTAAATAAAACACCTTTTCACTACTTTCCCTTGCTGCTCACAGACTGTAAAAATTAAAAATCTCTTAGGACAGTGGTTCTCAACCTTGGCTGCACTTTAGAATCACCTGGGAATCTTTTTAAAATCCTGATTTCTGGGCCTCATCCTCCGGAAATTCTGTTTCTTTGTTATGGGGTGGGGGCCACAACATTAGTAACAAAGGAACAGAATGTCCGGAGGATGAGGCCCAGAAATCAGGATTTTAAAAAGATTGCCAGGTGATTCTAATGTGCAGCCAAGGTTGAGAACCACTGTCTTAGGAGCTCTGGCCAGGTGGCTTAGTTGGTTGGAGTGTCATCCCATATACCAAAGGTTGCAGGTTCCATCCTGATCAGGGCACATATGTAAGTTGCTGGTTAGATCCCAATCTGGGCATGTCTAGGGAGGAAATCGATTGATGTTTCTTTCTCACATTGATGATTCTCTCTCTCTCTCTCTCTCTCTCTCTCTCTCTCTCTCTCTCCCTCCTCTCTCTCTCTCTCTCTCTCTCTCTCTCCCTCTCTCCCTCCCTCTCTCTCTCTCTCTCTCTCTCTCTCTCTCTCTCTCTCTCTCTCTCTCTCTCTCTCTCTCTCTCTCTCTCTCTCCTCTCTCTCTCCCTCTCTCTCTCTCTCTCTCTCTCCCTCTCTCTTCCTTCCTTTCTCTAAAAATCAATAAAAACATATCCTCCTTGGGTGAGATTTTTAAAAAAAATCTCTTATGACACATCTGCCTTGTATAAAAGGCAAAAAGGACTAAATAACTTCCTTAAAGTGAAAGAAAAGGGAGGAGGGTATGAGGTGGAAAAAATTTCTAAAGACCCTTTGCCCCGAGTGGGTACAGCACTTTAACACAAAATCATAATGATTGACAGCAATCACCCTTAGCTAAGCACTTTGCTGATTTTCATGCAGCAAGCTCAGAAGTTGTATGTCTGTTTTATAGGTGAGGAATCTGACACTGTGATGCTCAGTTTGCCCAAAGTCAAATACTTTGTGAGGAGTAGAATTAGGATTTGTAAATAGGCCAGTGGGACTCAGGATCTGAGTCTTAATTGCTATATTTCATTACCATTCTAGACTTTCAAATGGCTTTCACTATTAGAATAATGTTACCATTTTCTTTTGGAAATGCAATTCAAGAAAAATATGCCCCAAATTCTGATGATGTCAGCATGACAGATTCACTGTCTATGGCCAGTAAAGCTGCTATGAAAGATCAAAAGTTTATTTGAATTAAAAAAATTTTTATGTTGCCCTCGCTAGTTTGGCTCAGTGGATAGAGCGTTGGCCTGCGGACTGAAGGGTCCAGGTTTGATTCTGGTCAAGGGCACATGCCCCGATTGCAGGCTCAATTCCCATTATGGGGCACGCAGTAGGCAGCCGATCAATGATTCTCTCTGATCATTGATGTTTCTATCTCTCTCTCCCTCTCTCTTCTTCTCTGAAATCGATAAAAATGTATATTTTTTAAAAATTTATGTTAAGACAATTACTTTGGAATATTGTACTTTAAATGCATTTCCATGGATATCATTGTGCTGCTGATTGAGATGTAGAAGAATGTGAAAGACCTACTGCCACTGAGGCAAGAAAAAAATCATTGGATAAACAAATAAACAAATCCCATTTTCTTTAACAGCTGTGGTAGGCAGCTCCAACATGGCACTGAGCAGTTCTTGCCTTTCAATGTCCATGCACTTGTAAAGTTCCCTTCCACATTCTGCAGGTGTAAGTCTGTGTAACCAAAGAATATGCTACACCCGTGGTCGGCAAAGAGCCACATGTGGCTCTTTGGCCCCTTGAGTGTGGCTCTTACACAAAATACCACGTGTGGGCGTACACGTAGAGTGCTATTGAAACTTCGTGGTCCATGCACAGAAGTCGGTATTTTGTGGAAGAGCCGGTATTTTATGGAAGAGCCACACTCAAGGGGCCATAGAGCCGCATGTGGCTCGCGAGCCACGGTTTGCCAAGCTGCAGTTTGCTGACCACTGTCAGCTAGACACAATGGTATGTCACTTTTCAAGACTAGGTTAGTAAAGACTAGGTGACTTCTATTTTGGTTTCTGTCTTGCAGTCTTGGTCTCTCTTGGGTCATTCACTCTGGGGGCAGCCAGCTGCCATGTAATGAGCAGCCCAATGAAGAGTCCACAAGACAAGGATTGAGACCATTAGCCAAAAGCCCACAAGGAACTGAGGCTTCCTGCTGACATCCATAGCCCTAGTGAAGCTGGTGACCACAGCTTCTGCTGAGAGCTTGGCTGCAACCTCAGAAGAGATCTTTAGCCAGAACCACCCAACTACTAGTAAAACACTCTCATATTCCTGACTCTCAGAAACTGTGCGAGATAATAAATGTTTGTTCTCTTAAGCTGCTAGATTTGGGGGGGTAATTTGTTTTGCAGCAATAGATGACTAACACAAAAGCCAGCAAAATCCATGGACACAAATAATCTGAAGAAACCTGTGGAGAGTGGCTACAGTGTTTGGACAGGTTCAAGCCTTGGACTGATGAGAGGGCACGGTTCTCTTGTGGCAAAGCCACATACAATTCCCAGCTTGGAGGGCAAAGCCCTCCCAGCACAATTATAGCCAAAGGCTATGGTTGTAAGCTTGACCTTATAGTCCGACCCCGTAGTCCTAGGTAGCTGAGGGATGTGGGCTGCAGGAGGTACAGCAAGTGCTGCCAAAACAAAGCTTGATATATATGTATACATCTTTGTTTGCATCTCTGAGTATTTCCTTAGGAAAATTTCCAGAAGTTGAATTTGGCATAAACTTTTTTGGGGGGCGGGGGGCAGGGGAGAGGTGGTCTTGATACATATTAATAAAATACTCTCTAGATATTTACATTCTCATGCTTTTGATGAACCTGAATATTTAAAGCTGTATACATTTTGTCTAGGTATAATGGTATCATTGGGTTAATTTTAATTTAATCATTAGTAAAGTTAAATTTTCTTATGTGTTTACTAATAATTTATCTTCTCACATAAATTGCTGATTGTCTTTCTTGCTGGTTTTTCATGTGACTAAGCCCAGCAGTCTGGTGAAATAATTCTTAGGGGTCAAGAAAAAATAATCTGGGACTAGAATGAGGTAGGTTTCTTTAACTATACTAGTTTCCTCAAAACTGGACCTTTGCATGCAGTTTGCACCTCAGAGCTCTCACATACGTAGCTGATGGGGCTCTGTGGATGGTTTGCTATTGTCTGAGATAGATCAATCATCATTTAATGAATGAAGGAACGGTCGGGAGGGAAGTCCAACTGAGTCTCCGAGGAAGTAGTCTATGACAACAGCTCTGTATTGACTTCTTACTCTGCTAATTGAATTCTTTACATAAATTATCCCCAAAACTCTAAGAGGTGGCTGTATTATTATCCTCAATTGATAGGAACTGAAGTTCAGAAAAGTGGAATAACTCGCCCAAGGCCTCAGAACTAGTGAGAGGTGGAGCTGGAATTCAAACCCGGTTCATTTTGTTTCAAACCCAAACTTTTAATCTGGTAGTGGGCCAGCAGTAGGCTGAGCCAGAAGTGAATGCAGGCCATTTCCTGTGACAGGCTGTGCCAGTGTACTGTCATGCTGTCTCCTTCGTCGGAAGCTCCATGATCCAGGTGGAAGGGCAGGGGATGTTTTCCAAACATCCAGGGGTCTAAGGGATGGAGGCCGTCACAGTCGTTAGAAATGGTAGTTGAAAGTAACTGGGATAATGCAGACCATGGAGGGGAAATGCTTTGCCTGGTTAGGTGTTCTGCGGGATAATTAATGGTCTCAGGCTTTAAAGCATTCTTCCTTGTCTTTCGGAGACTCTTGGGACTCTTCCAACCTCCATGACTGTGGCGCTCACAGACTTGTACGTTTGGGGGCTTAGTGCAGCCAGGTTGGGGCAACCTCATAAAGCGTGTTGGAATGAGGGTGAGGATAATTCCCCTGGAGTCATGTACAAGACTTCCACAGAAGCAATAGTCTCTTTGATTATTTTTTTCCATAGCCAGTGAAAGGAATTCTATGTTAGAGTTGAGCATGTGGTTGAACTGCTATTGAAAATATGTTAAGCCACAGAAAGTATCTTGGGTTAGAAATGCAGGAACCCTCTGTCTAGTTTCTAAGCTCTTTGTAACAGCGTGGGGAGTGGCTGTGTTTATGGCAGATTTGAAATACCTTTTTTTGTGGCAAGTGAAGGGCCACATGTCAGAAAGGAAAAGCAGTGTGAACCAGGAACCTAAGCAAGAGATCATTCTTGCTCCGAGCAATATACTGAAAGCAGCAAAGGGTAAATCTCTTTTTACAGGTATACTTAGCATACTTCAAGCATGTCACTTGTGTCTCTTGAATTCTCCTTTAGACTCTACTTGTTCACCACCTAACATGTGTTAGCTCTGCTCAAAATCTGACACAGATTTACTGCTAAGGCATTGAGTTGTTTCAGCCTCCTAACCTTCCCACCCTTCAGAGCAACACTTTAACTCTGTTAAGGGATCTTTGACTTGCCAATCTAATGAGCTTGGGAAAAGACAAGTTTTCAATGCAAGTCTTTCATTGAATTAAGCATATTTTCCTAAGTCTGCCTATTTTTATGAATATACTTAATACATCTCTCCTTAGATTCACCCTATGGAGCTTAAATTGTGCACATTTAAACTGATTTATACACACTAGGCTCCATTCTGTCCAGAGAGATCCTTAATATGTGTTGGGTAACTAACTGGATCCTGATTGGCCACTTTCACCACCTCACCATTTTCCAGCATATGTTTTCCCTGCCCTCCTCTGAGCTTACTCTCTTGGAGTGGGACAGAAAGACCTGCTGATGACAGATTTCTCAGGAGTTGTTTTAATAAATAACCAGCTGTTAATGAGTGCTGGCTATGTTCTACACACTGCACTGAAACTTTATGTGGATTGTTTTATTGATTGATTGATTTCAGAGAGGAAGGGAGAGGGAGAGAGAGATAGACTGAGGAGAGAGAATCATTGATTGGCTGCCCCCTGCACACCCCACACTGGGGATCGAGCCTGCAACCCAGGACCAGGAATCAAACCGCAACCTCCTGGTTCATAGGTGGATGCTGAACCACTGAGCCACGCTGGTTGGGCTAGATTGTCTTATTTAATCCTCCTAATATCCCTATGAGGTTGGTATTGTTAATATTCATAGTTTATGGCTAGGAATACAAAGTTAGAGAGGAAAAGTAACATTGCTTGTGGTCACTCATTGTAAGTGTTATTGGTCAGCAAACTGCTCACCAAGGGCAAGGATTTGAACCTCTTAAGCCTCACTCCCAAGTCCTACTTCCGCCCCCCTGGGAATGGATTGGTGTAGGGAGTCTGTCTGGGCTTATTGCTCTAAGGCAGTGGTTCTCAACCTTCTTAATGTCACGACCCTTTAATACAGTTCCTCATGTTGTGGTGACCCCCAATTTCATTGTTACAAATTGAACATAATTAAAGCATAGCGATTAATCACAAAAAAAATATGTAATTATATGTGTGTTTTCCGATGGTCTTAGGCGACCCCTGTGAGAGGGTCATTTGACCCCCAAAGGGGTGGCAAGCCACAGGTTGAGAACCGCTGCTCTAAGGCAAATAGGCCATGGAATCACAGGGAGTGTGTTCAGGAGAGAGGAAATGTTTCCTGACTCCCGGACCAATATTCTGCTCTCAAAGGAGATGCTGGACAGCGGGTGTAGTGACTTGAGGGAGTGTTGCCACTGTCTGGGTCTGAGAAGTCAGGGGGATCCACACTCCCTCTGGGCAGTCTACGCAGGCAGATGCTAACCTCTTCGGGAATCACCCTCACAAATGCACCCACAACGGCGTGTAATCAGATATCTGGGCATCAGGTGCCCCAGCCAAGTTGACACATATAATTAACCTTCACAAGTCCAGCCCTGGTCAACATGGCATCCACACACATCTCTGTAAACCATACGTAATCTCCAAATAAAGACACAGGATGTATCCCACCTAACAGATACAACACCCTGCCTACAACTGAAAACAGCACTGATCCCTTCCCCAGAGAAGGAGGGAAAGTCCTTGAGTGATACTTTTCTCCTCAGTATCCTGTAACTGAAACGCTATGGTGTAAAATCAGTAGTACTTAGCCCTGTGGCGTGGCTCAGTGGTTGTGTCAACCTATGAACCAGGAGGTCCTGGTTCAATTCCCAGTCAGGGCACATGCCCAGGTTACCGGCTTGATCCCCAGTGTGGGATGTGCAGGAGGCAGCCAATCAATGATTCTCTCTTATTGATGTTTCTCTCTCTCCCTCTCCCTTCATCTCTGAAATCAATAAAAATATATTTAAAAAATAAAATTAATAGTACTGAAATACTATGATACAAAGTCGGTACATCTTATGTTGTATGGTAAGGGAATAAGGGAGGAAAGATAAATGTGTGTGTATGTATGTGTGTACATGTATACATATGTATACATGGGTCCGGAATAAATATTCTGGATACCCAAAGCTTTGTGTTCGGAAAGCACCTGACACTAGCCCGTCACTGGCTGTTGACGCTGGGAATGCCTTTGAAGTGATGGTTATTGCTTTGGATGAACATCATGGGCATAAAATTACATTCTGGCATTTCTGCATTCACTGGCTAGAGTGCCGTCTTTTGGGTCGTAGCTTTTCCCGTGGAGTAATGAGGTGAGATGAATCTCAGGATCTTTAAAACAATGGAGTCAGCATTGTGGTTTCTCTCATGTGTCCTCAGCTTCCATGTTTTTATCCCTTCTCAATCTCTTCTGGTCTCCTCTCCCTGAGGCTGTGGAGGCCAAAGGCAGAATCCCCAGGAAAGGTCAAAGGCGGGTTGGTAACATTTTAGCTCATTAAAACAATTTTTTGAACACATCTTCCTGAGTTTCCCTCTCACTGTCTAAGTTGTCTCTTATTAATCTTGGCCATCATTTATGTCATATTATTGTTTCCCCGAGTCACAGATATGCCTCCTGCTAGTGAATTAACCGTTATTCCAACGCTGGGAGGTTGTTTCTTTTCCTTGAAAGAAAACTACGGTGAAAATTTTTAACTTATAAGTTAAACACATATGCTTGCTTTCCTGTTTCCCAATCTCTGTAGTCACCTGTCTTTTTCTTTATTACTTTACCCAATTTCCTTGCTCAGTGACTTCCCCCATCAATTTTGCTATTTTTCCAGTTAACGCAACATAGAATACGGATGATATTTAATTAGAACTGTATTGAATCCATTTGCTTTGGAGCTTAAGGCTGATGGAGACAGGGAAGCAGAAAGGTAGAGTGAAAATGCAGATTTCACAGGTAGCATTCTTGTATTCCCTCCTCATGCTACCATTGTGTCCTCCCGTGTGTAAGATGGGCATTTCACCACTCTGTGCCTTAGTTTCCCAACATGCAAAAAAGGGATTCTCAACCTTTCCTATCTCTTAGGGATGCTGTGAGAATAACGTGGTAGTATATTTGAAAGAGTTCTGAGCACATAGCAGGAAAGACACGGTAATCTGTCTTCTATTAGCTTATGTTATAAAGGGGACCAGCTAGCATAAGGAATAATTTAGGACCACAGTGGTATAAAAAGAATTGCATATGCTTATGCAACCTGTCTCTGACTCTTCCTTACAAGTGCCTGTTCTATTAATGTCTCTCCTGGAGCGGGTAGAAAGGGTGGAAACACTCCTAGACTGGTTGGCATGGAAACTAATCCTGGTGCATGCAGGCAGTCCTTAGACCCAGCTGTGTGGCAGGTGTGACAAACACCCCTTCCCCTGAAAAAAATCCCTATGGAACTGAGGAATGTCTAATTTGACTAGGACTAGAATAATAGAAAATAATTGACTTGTAAACACATCCCATTTTCCTTTCTTTTATTAAAACAAGCACTAAAATTCTTTATGACAAGATGGACTTGAAACTGGTCTCTCTTGGCACATCATAATCTGCCTTATGACATTATTAATTTAAAGAAAGACTAGCCCTGGCCAGTGTGGTTCAATAGTAGAGCGTTGGCCCACACACCAAAAGGTTGCAGGTCTGATTCCTGGTCAAGGGCATGTACCTGGGTTGCAGGTTCAATCCCTAGCCTGGCCGGGCTATGTGCGGAGGGCAACCAATAGATGTATCTCTCTCACACAGAAGTCTCTCTCTCTCTCTCTCTCTCTCTCTCTCTCTCTCTCTCTCTCCCCCCCCCCCCCCCACTCTCTCTAAAAAAAAATCAATGGGAAAAATGTCCTCGGGTTAGGATTAAAAAAAAAAAAAGGAAGGAAGACTAACCAGGGCTTACTATCTACTGTGATAGATAACTATTAGGGATGTCTACTCAGCCTGTACCAGGACCTTCCTCTGGAAATTCCCACTTGAGCCACTCTGGCTACATTAGAATTGAACACCCAATTCAAGTGGACAACCAGGTTATCTCTCTCTGGAATTGGGAATTAGAAACGATGATTTAACAAAATTATTTAACAGACACATATTGAGCAGCTTCCAAGGTATGCAATTCTAGCATGGGAGGGAGAAGGGGGGAACAAACGTGGGTTTGCTACTATTCTCGAACAACTGTGAAAAAACAGGTAGCAGAAGGCAACACATCTAGAACTGAGTTCCAGCACTGCCTCCCGCTTGACCAGCCGTGTAGCTTCCACAAGCTCCAGCGCTTCTGAGCCTTTGTTTCACTAAACTAGTTTAATGAGGTCCCCCGCCCCAGTTTTACTGAAATATAATTAAGTTTAAGGTGTACATCGCATTGACTTGATGCATTTATATATTGCAAAATGATTACCACCATAGCATTAGTTAACACCTCCATCCCATTACACAATAACCAGGTCTTTTTTTGTGGTGAGAACTTTTAAGATCTACACTTTTAGCAACATTCAAATATCCAATACAGTATTATTATCCATAATCACCTTTCTGTACATTAGATCCCAGAACTTGTTAATGTTATAACTGGAAGTGTGTACCCCTTGACCAATATCTCCCCATGGAAATGATTCTATTAATTCAGTCTGAACTATTTGCTTAAACTATGCAATGCCCAGGAAGTATGCCAAAGATTAGTTTGGTGGGTTTTACTGTTAAGTGTACAAGTTTATATACCCCACTCATTTGTGAACTTGTCAGTAGCAAGAATTTGATTTTATTCCTCTGCTGTCATCTGAGCCCACTGGATTGTGATTTTTTTTTTTAAACATATTTTATTGATTTTTCACAGAGAGGAAGGGAGAGAGATAGAGAGTTGGAAACATCGATGAGAGAGAAACATCGATCAGCTGCCTCCTGCACATCCCCCACCGGGGATGTGCCCGCAACCCAGGTACATGCCCTTGACCGGAATCGAACCTGGGACCTTTCAGTCCGCAGGCCGACGCTCTATCCACTGAGCCAAACCGGTTTCGGCTGGATTGTGATCTTTGACACAACAACCAAGAGCTGTGAGAGCTATGAACTGTTTTGGGGGTACAATCATTTCTTCTGAAAAACTGGGGCCTCCAGATTGCACAGAGAAGTCGCAAGAGTTGTGAAGAAATGGAGTTTAAGTGAGGGTGGTGATTAGTAATTGTATTAAAATCCTAGCAGGAAATAGTTGGCACACTTACTGCATAACTTGAGAATTTAATAAAGGGACTGTTTACAAAGGGCATAGTGTGGGGAAACCACGGGATAGTGTAATGCCCTGTAGGTAGTGAGTGTTGTGAACACTGCTATGCTTGAATGGGAACCAGGAGAAGACGAGAAACCAGAGCTTCAGGGCCGAGAGGAGAGCTCCGTGGAGACTGGACCACCAAACAGGAGCGTGAAGCTATCCTAGGTGGCACCACTGGCAGGGAACTAGAGAATGAAGACCTATCTGACCTTGCTCTTTGGAGTCTTCCCCATTAATCTCTATTGTTCTCCATTGGCCCAACCCAACTGGAAGCCAGGGGACAATGAATGCTTTCCAGGCACCAGAGCAGAGTGGACAAATGAGGGGTAGATCAGGGGCAAATGGGAGGTCTGCAGCTCAGCGGGCCCCTTTCCACCCACTCGAATTTAGCTCTCATCTCCTGCTACCTAGACATTTGCCGTAACATCACCTATGATCATGTGACTCCGCAGCTGGCTCTGTCCTGATCTGGGCCTAGTTTTCTGCCTCCCCCTACTTGCACCCTGAACCCTTACACTGAACTGCTGGCAATGTTTCTTTACACCTCTCTTTCAATTTATAGGCACTGTATACTCTGCCAACAGTGCTTCTTGTAGCCCTTGATCACCTGTCAAACTTCTGTTCATTTTTCACAAACTAAAGTTCACTCTCACAGTTTCCTATCCATTCCTGCAGGGTTGGGCACACTCTTTACTGTCCCCCAGGCCATCCTCGCCTTCCTCTGGCCACACGTCACAATCACAGAACATTGTTAACACTAGTGCTTGCCTCTGTTCCTGTGACAGTTGCACTCCATTTGGTATCCTTAGCACTTAGTGCCTGGCATGGACCTGACGCTCAGCAAATGCTTGATAAATGAATAGTTTTCCTGCTTTCAATCATGCCCATCTCCCATTCACCTTCCACATTTCCATACTCCTCACCCCACAGAGGAATCATTCAAAACACACTCTCATTGTGATCCTCCCACTTCTAACCCAGAATGGTGTCTCAGAATGCTTCTGAGCACAGAATGGTGCGTAAGCTTTCCAACCTGTCTATGTTTCAGCGTCATCTACCATTCCCTCCCCCCTGGCTCCCTTCCTGCACCCTTGTCCCTATTCCAAGTCCTGTGGGACTGCACACAGCTCCCTAGCAAGCCATAGTTTCCCATATTTTGTCACATTTGCATTTGTTCCTCCTTCTGCCTGGAATGCCTCCTCCACGTCCCAACACTCTCTGTCATCTTTGGCCTCCCCACCTTTCCCCCTCCCCCAGCTCTTCTCCACCAGGTTAGTTGGCAAAGTCATATTTTTGAAACACTTACTTATACAGCATTTACTCTGTGAAATTTGCCTTGAATGCTCTCCCTTGCAATGCAAAGTTCACTAATTTTCTACCTTTATGAAATTCCTGACACACTGTGTTGAAATGGCTTGTTTAGGTATGTGTCACCACTGTCTTTGTTATGTCCAGAATCTAACACAGAGCCTGACATACTGCCTAATCCTTGTATCTTAAACAAATATATGAATAAATGAATCAAACCTGAGACCCATGTTCTCTGCATGGTCCTCTTTGGTGATTTCTATACGGCATGTGAGGTCCTGCTTATCTGGGTGGCACATGGCCAGTGGGATGTAAGTAGACATGTAGGAACTAGAAAGCGTGTCCTGGAGGGAAAGGGAATGCCTTGCTTCATGCCTCCCTCCTTTCTGCTGGCTCTGTTGTGGATGTGTGGGCTGCAATGCCAACAGCCATCTTGGAGCATGAGTTGGAAGTCACAGATGGTGGAACAACATATTGGGGTCTCTAATGATTGTGGGGTTGCCATATCAGCCTTGGATGATCTATGTAGATTTTTAAATCAGGGGTAAATCAAACTCTTTGATGTTTAAGCCATTATTACTTTGGGGGGTTTCTGGCATTTGCAACCAAACCCAATCTTATAACTAATATATCTACCAAATCACTTCTACTGGCTGAATCCAAGTCAACTGTCATGAAAAAAAAAAAGGCAAATCATGTCTCACTTTTCTGTACTTACCATTCTTGCTCCAATGTTCTGACTTTTCACATCAGCTCTCAGAGAGGCGTAGGGAAGGGCCCACATTGAGATAAGCAAGGACATAGCTTTTCTTTTGTAAACAGACTTGGCCTTATTGTGGCGGCTGAGTTTCCATTGACAGTGTTTGTGCCTCTGCATCACAGACACACTCGGCAGAGGTAGGTCTGTGCTGCCCAACAGGTTTTCTTCTCCCAGTGGAGGATGCTGCCTCCACTGTCAGGGAAGAAACTAATTACCTTTCTCTGTTTATCTTGGTATATGTCATGCTCCTTAGTCAGTGCCCACAGCTCCTTCTCCAGCACTTCTTGACCTGGCTCTGGACATAGGCCTCCAATGCATTGTAGCCTCTTGTTCTTGCTTTTCAGTATTATTATTTTTTATTTTTGTCTTGGTTCACTTCCCAACAGGCAGAGGATGGGCAGCCATTCTGGGAAAGAGAATCATTATCTACCTCTCTGGCAAAGTTCAGCTTGCTCTGTCACTTGGGATCTTTGTATTAGAAAACAAGCTGGGGAGATTTTTTTTGATTAGGTGGATTTTTCAGGGAGTTTTCCACAAGGAGTCAGCAGCCCCTGGTTATGTTCTGCACCTATTAAAAGATGGAGTTGTACTAGTAAAACTGATGCGTATGTAATCTCTTTTCAGGTTTCCACGGCAACAGAGGCAGCAATTCAGTGAGTAACGTTTTTTCATTCTTTCTTTAAGACCTTCAGTCTAAAAAATTGTTTGCGGGGTGGGAGGGAACAGTTCTTTCTTAAAATACAATATATACATGTAGATTCATTCTAATGAGACAGGCGTGAAGCTAAGAAGAGTCTCAAGATGTGAATCCAATAAGTAAGAGGTTCTGCCACTAACAGGCCGGGTGACCTTGGGCAAGTCAATTACCTTCTGTAAGCCCCAATTTTCTCATCTATAGAATATGAACAAAGATAACCCACACTGAAGGGGTGTGGGAAGCCTAAATAAAAGGATGTGCACAAATTGCTTAGCACAACCCGTGGCTTATGGCAACTATTGGTCGTGGTTCTGAATGGACGCTCGGCCGGCTGTGGTGCAATGTTGGCTGGTAAGCCTTCAATAGGAACATACCCGGCATGCTGCTTTTGTAGCAGCAGGTTCTAGGTCTCTTCTGTCATTCCTGATTTCAGCAAGTTGTGTTTTCAATCTTTTTTCTTACTGGGGGTTTAATCTGTGTCTTTATAGTTAGAGTGTCATTTGTAAACAACATGTATTTGGGTTTTGTTTTTTATCTAGTAAGATAAGCTTTGTCTTGGAGTGTTTAGTCCATTTACATTTAATATAATTATTGAGGTGGTCGAGGATAAGTCTATTTGCTTTTGGTTTGTCTCCTCTGTTCCTCATTCCCTTTTTCCTGCCTTATTTTGAATTAATAAAATATTGCTTAGTATTGGATGCTATCTCTTCTTTTGGATTTTTAGCTACAACTTTTTGTTTTCTTATTTTTTGAGTCTTGCTCTAGAGATTACAATAGTCACCCTTATTCCATTTACCTTTTCTCTCATCTTTGTGCTATTGATGCTGCACATTTAACTTCTGCATATGTAAAATTTTTACAGTGTAAAACTATGTCACATTGTTATTATTTTGCTTTACAAGGGCAATTATCTATTAAAAAATTTAATTAAAAATAGTCTTTATTTCGCTGTGGTTTTAATTTGCATTTCTCTGATGACTAATGATGTTGAGCACCTTCTCACTTGCTTACTTGTCATTTTTGTTTCATCTTTGCTAAAGTGTGTGTTCAAATCTTTTGTCTATTTTTAAAATTCTTGAGTTTTAAGACTTCTTTATTTAGTATAACCAGAAGGCCTTTTATCGAGTTTATGTTTTGCAAGTATTTTCTCCCAGTCTTTGGTGTGACTTTTCAATTTCTTACTAGTGATTTTCAAAGAGAAAAAGATTTACAATTTGATGAAGTTTAATATAGAATTTTTCCCCTTTATGATTCAGGCTTCTTTTTATCAAAAAAACTCTTTGCCTAAATTAAAGTTAATTTTTTTCTCTTATTATTTTCTTCGAAACCGTCATAGATTTAGTTATAACACTTACACCTATGATCCATTTCTAGTTAATTTTGACATATTGAAAAATGTATATAATTTTTCTAATAGCGATATCAATTGTACTAGTCAATTGTTAAAAGGATTATCCTCACACTATTGAATTATTTTGGACCCTTGTCAAAATCAGAATATCTCATTTTCTTCTTTACTCTCTCATGTCTACCTGCCTCTCTTTCTCCCAAACCTCACTTTTCTCTAGCCATTCATTCATTCCCTCACCCATCCACCTCCCTACCACCTCTCTTGATATAGAAAAACTTTGTCTTCATAGCAGAATGCTTTCATAGACAGAAAACATTTAACCTTGTTATATTTCCATAACCAGTAGAGGGAATATAAATTGTAACATCTAATTTCTATCATTTGTTAAAGAAAAGTACAGGAATTTTACTTGAGATGGTTTCTTAAGCCCCAAAGTAATAGTTTGTCCAATAAGATTCATCAAGCAATTTTTTAAAAATGAAAATCTCAGGCTGTGACTTAAAAAGTAAATAGATGATAGTCAAGACTATTTTTTTATTTGATGCAGAATAACATCAATTAAATTTATAGTTATGGAGTGACCTGTGTGGAAGAGTCTATGCAGGACTGGTATAGTATAAGAAATACCTTTTGGAAAAAATTCCTTCTGAAACAGTGTGAAAAATTGCTGTGACAATCTTTTTGACAATTTGAAGAGCCATCATTAGAAAAAAAATGCTATATTTCTCTATTACTACCTGTAATTACAGTATTAGTATAAATTTTAAATATCAAAAGGTGGAGAAGGAAAGAAACCATCTGGAGTTGTTGTTGGTGGTGGTGTGTGTGAGTGTGTGTGTCTGTGTGTGTGTGTGTGTGTGTGTGTTTCTGTTAGAGTAAAGAGTTCTAGTTGTACTTTTGCTAAATCTTTATTGCTTTATTGCTCATTCAAAGGTTTTCTGTTTGTAAGATGATTAATATGATAATATTGTATATCACCATTTATTTGCAGGGGTATTTATAATTTGAAAAACACTTTCATACCCATTATCTTATTGGACCCTCGTAACATTCATTCATTTGACAAATATTTGTTGAATGTTCATACTGTGTTGGGACCAAAGATACAATGGTGAAAGAGGTAGTTTTACGTTTTATGTTTTTGCTGGTTTGTTCAAATTTATGTCTCCAGCCTCTATATCTTCCCTCAAACTTAGGAGTCAATATATCTAACATATTTAACATTTCCACCTGGATTTCTAACAGGCTTCTAAAAATTAACTAATATGTCTACCACCAAATGCTTCATCCCTGCCTCCACCCATCTCATATTAACCTTCTCCCCTAAGCTCCCATCTCTGTTCTAGTTGTTGAAGGAGAAACCTGGGGGCATTCTTGATTCCTCTCCCTCTCCCCCAATTAAACTGCCAGGAAATCCTATACCTTAAAAAATACTGTATATTTGGAATCAAAGCCCTTCTTGCCACTACTCCCACCCCTTCAGAAAACCTTTGTATCTTGTCTGGATCATTGCTGTCA